>NW_024736071.1:16759537-16892037 GCF_018991925.1 Homarus americanus
TCCCCATACTGATTTATTAAATTACAGCAGATTATTTTCCAATTGACCGAACTTAAAAAAAAATAGGGGAGGGGTTAAGAGGTTAACCCCCCCCCCCCCATTTCCATGGACCCCTGACATGTAAGGTTAATGAACAGACTCAGAGTCATTGAAGTAGAGATAAATTATGTGCACAGATTCTGTATACAGTGTATGCTGATTCAGTGTGAACTTGTGTCATCATTGTATTGAATACCTTTTTTTTTACGGGGATTAGCTCACGTGGGCACAGGTCACTGACCCACATCGGGGCCTCGGGGGCGAAAATGTAATCATAATAATAATAATAATAATAATAATAATAATAATAATAAAGAACCATAAAGAAATACAAAAATGAGAAACAATATATGTATGTTGTGTTGTCAAGATAAGAGAAACAATTGAGACCCTGCAATTGTGTGTAAATGAGGCAGAAAGTTAGATCAGCAACCTGAGACTTGGTCACAATTTTCGTGATGCCATATGGCAGCAGGGTCTACCATTAGAGAACACATTATGCTTCCAATATCTTCCCAGGCGGTAGTACCTCCCTGTTTGGTAGCTGCCTACTACCTCTATCTATATCTATCTATCTATATCTATCTATCTATCTATCTATCTCTCTCTCTCTCTCTCAATGCAATAGTGCTTACTGTTTGAGGTAGTGGTGGTAGTTATGGAGAATGTGTGTGTTGTGTCCTTGAGTCAAACTAAAGAAAAGGATGAAGGGAGGAGGGGGAAGGGAGAGTCTTAAACATGGTAGACCAATAAACCTGTCGTGTGCCTTTATGACCTGTCACTCACCCACTGTCTCATCCCTCCCTCCTCTCCCTCTCTCCTCCTTCCTTCTTTTCCTCACCCATTATTGCCCCACTCTCAAACTATTTCAATTTTTACTCCCCCAACCCTCCAATGGGTCAGACTAACTACATTTATTTTCCAGCTTTTATTCATGTTTCCTCAATCAACAGTCACCCATATCTCTCAGTCACACACACACACACTCTTCTCATCTTCCTCTTTTCTCACCCCAATTCATCTTCAGTTTTTCAATGTATCCTCTACCCTTCAACATTAGATTCTCCCTTGTTTCCCTATCATCTCCTCCGTTTTCTATGAGATGTTTTTCTTTCATTCCAATTTTCTCTTATTTTCGTTACTATCTCTTCTCCCTTAGTATTGATTTTTTTGCATTAGTTTGCCATTCTTGGTTTCTATGTCATTTCCTGCTTCTGGTTCTATGGTCACTTTTTTTTTCTTCCTTCCAATTCTATTTTATTCCCTCGAGTTTTCTTGGAGACAATGACGCTCTTGTTTTACTGGGTGGCCGACACACTCAAGGAAAAACACGCTTGACCTGTTTTAATTGTATTTTTGTCATGTTCCTTCCTTTATGTACTATTATAGGTATTATTTTGTTTCCTGAAGTCGTTCAGTAGCTTGCATATCATAATAACTGTTTGAGATAAGGTTTAGTTCTATTTTATTGATGATAATAGTAAGTTGTTGCTACAGAAAGGAAGGAAGGAATAATATATGTGGTACCATTCATTAATTTGATTAAAAATCGTGTAATATCGTTTGACTTATCGATAGTGTACCCTGTCTATCTCAAAAGGATGAACGTAGGGTCAGCTAGTTTATGAGAGTTGATACCCAAGGACTAACAGTGGCGTAGCTAGAGTGTGTGCCGCCCGGGGCGGCCCTTGAGTTTGCCGCCCCCCCCCGTACCCCCACAAAAAATACATATTGCACAGTGACTCACTCGTCTTGTCACGATGGAGACTTGTACAGAACTGAAGTGAATTGCTTGTAACTGGTGGATTGGTCGGTTGTACATGAACTGATATGACCCGAGACTGCATGGTTTTGCAGCTACTGGAGACGTTAATCCTTCCCTTTGTATCGGCGGCAAGTTAATCCTCGTCGTGTCTGACCTAACACCTGACCCACACCACATGAGCTCACTGGCGTACTTGTTTGAAGTTGTTTCCTTAATCCTCAACAGGTTACAGGTTGTGTGTGTGGCGGGGGGCCTCATAGCAAGGGTGTAGCTCATGACGTGGCCGTGATGATGTGGGTCAGGTGTTAGGTCAGACACGACAAGGATTAACTTGCCGCCGATACAAAGGGATGGATTAACGTCTCCAGTAGCTGCAGATATGGGTGATGAGCAGACCCAAAAGTGCCGCCCCCCAAAAGTGCCGCCCGGGGCGGACCGCCTCCCCCCGCCCCCCCTAGCTACGCTAGTGACTAAGATTTCTAGTAAGTTATGGTAAAGTGGTGGACTTACACACGCACCACACTAAACTAAAATGCTGAGGTCGAGTTTTGTGTTGTTAATAAGGTAGAAATTGGCAGGAGGAGGAGGAGGAGCAAGTTGTTGAAGGAGCTCCGATCGTTAGTTGCCAAAATACTGTGTCTAGCATATTTATGAGTCGTATACTTAATGTTATGAAGCCCGTCATCACGCCTCCTGCATTAATCACACACATGCAGTTGTTGCTTATGTTCTTCCTCCTTTTCTTGTGTCCGTGTGTGTGTGTGTGTGTGTGTAGACATTAGCTCAGAGTTAGCCATCAGTCCACTCTTAATATCACTTAGTGGATCATGATTTATAATGAGATACTGTTGATGATGTCGCCTTCCTTCTGTTAGCTTCTGTTGATGATGTGTTCCTTTCTGTTAGTTCCTGTTGATGATGTGCTTCCTTTCTGTTAGCTCCCGTTGATGACATTGCTTCCCTTCTGTTAGCTTCTGTTGATGATGTGTTCCTTTTGTTCGCTCGTGTTGATGACGTTCCTTTCTGTTAGCTTCTGTTGATAATGTCGTGTTCCTTCCTGTTAGCCCCTGTTTATGATGACGTGTTCCTTCCTGTTAGTTCCTGTTGATGATGACGTTCTAGGTTAGGCCAGGATAGGATAGATTATGTGAGTATAGGTTAGATTAGGTTAAGTGCGTTAGGTTAGATTAGTATTAGGGTGGGTTAATCTCAAGGTGAAATAAGCTGGGGTGGAGATTCTTCAGGTGGTCTGGTTTTATTAATATACAGTAAACACAAGACTAAAACCATTGTTAAGATAGCGTGACACAGTGTTTGTTAAGTGTCCCATGTTTATAGAAAATTGAAGAAGGTAAGATGACGGGAGATGACGATTTAAGTTATAATACTGAGGTGGGTGCGTGAGGGAGGTGAGAGCGTTGTGGTGGTGGCAGTAAATTGGACGGATAACTCTGTGCAAACTGTTTCCGGTCATCGCCGCCGTCTTATTATAGTATCCCCTTTAAATATTTATCGTCGTTTTCTTTCTACCTCTTGTGGTTGGGTCTGAGGGCGGATAAATTCCTGGGCGTATGAAGTTATAAGAGAAAATTGGTTGGAAAATTGCCTTTGGTTTGTCTGGTATTGGTGTGCAGATAACATGGCATCAGCGAAACTTTACTAGATGTATAACTGGTAATATCCCCCGGACATACTATACTGCTCTACTAACTTGCTCTTTGATTCCTCACATTAAACGAGTATTGATGTGGGTGAGTTTCTTTATTGAGTCATTTTGTCTTAGCTCGATGTCTACTATTTGTTCAACCACACATACAGTAGGCTACATAATAGTTTTTCGGTGGTCTCACTTGTTTTTTATTCAATATTTTTTTTTATTAAGTACAGTTTGGGTTTGTTTTATTTCACTGTGTTTTAACAAGTGAAGGACGAGAACCGCGGTAAAACGGTACCTTGTAGTGACTTAGCGGCGCTGTGTTGAATATTTAGAGATCTTTTGCTCTTACTTTACGTTATCAGCGCTAACCACTTACCTCCTCAAGAGGTAAATGGGAGGAAAATGCAAAAAGGATATATTCGGATTTTTCTTTTACACCGCCTCTCCCTCCTTGCCCCTCAACCCAAACCCCCCGTATATTTTTGTTAAACCTCTTAAACTCATTTGTATCATATTATAGTTTGAACTTGTGATTTTTCCTCATTGCCAGGGGTTAGTGTTGAGTCCGTGTAGCTGTCCACGACGTTAGTACTAAGAGTGTTCAATACATTGATTATAAAATAGTCACCCAGGAGACCAACTAATAGTTACCCTGGAGACCAAAACAAGTCACCGTGGAGACCAAACAATAGTCACCGTGGAGACAAAACAATAGTCACCGTGGAGACCAAACAACAGTCACGCCTGGAGATCTGTGGTGGTGAGATTTTGTCCCATGTATCTCAGGATTGTATCAAACATTCCTCGGCCATCACACCAAGACGAAAAATCAGAAGATTGTTAGGCGACAAAATCGAGAGTTATGAGATGGAAATTGGTGATATTGGCGGTGAAATTGTCGGTGTTGGGAGTGAAGAACTGGCAAAATGGGAAAAATAAGTAGTTATCTTGAAGTGCTGGCGGGGAGAGGGGATGATTGCGGTAGAAATTATTAGTTTAGTGGCATATATCCACACATGAGTCTGGTGGGTAGAAAATGATAAATGTTTAGAGAACGTTGTTTTGGGTTGAAAGTTCACCCCAACTCTGAGACTGACAGACAGACAGCGACCGTAGGTGGTAATGTTACCCTTAGTTCACCGGATGTGTCGTGGAACTGACCAAGGGAATGTTGAGGAACTGACCAGGGGAATTACTGCTTAATCACGGAAAGGTCTTGAGAGTCACACAGCTGACCAGATGAGGTGAGGCGAGCACTGGAGCCCAGACTCTCAGAAACTGGTGACAGAGGTCGTTAACACAGGCTGTTGGTAGGTTGGGTACTGTGTGTCAGGTGTTTGTAGTAAAGAGATGAGTGAGCCAGGTGTGTGTGTGTGTGTTCGTTCTTGTGGTTGTCGATGTCCGTGATGTCACTTCCACGACTCAGAGACCGATGCAAGGGGCTTAACGTCCGTGTTATGGAGGAGGTTTGAGGACAAGGCATCTTTAAGGTGGCTTGGAACTTTGTCTGGAAGAGAAAAAACAAAACGATTCCAATGCCGCGTGAACGTTTGTGATGAACTCTCGGTGAATATCTCTTAACATTATTAATTACTGCACACAACTGACTCAACCTGGTTACCACACACACACACACACGCGCACATGCTTTATCTATACAGTATAAGGCACAATACACACAGTTTCACGCATATATACAGCACATAGAGGGATTCCTACCCACCATCGTGTCGACCACGAGTAACAGAGTAATTACCAGGGGTAGAAAACTACTCTCCTGAATGATATGTTGTTTCCGCCCCAACGCCAGGCTCCGGGTAGGTAAGACCAGGGCGACCCACCTCCCCTCCCCTACGCCCAAGGTTTAATGTCTTATTTATACACCCACACGCACTGCTTTTCCAGTGGGTAAATGATGACAAGATTACATACTTATATATTTTTATCCTTACAAGGGTCCTCCCCCTCCCCCCCAGTATGGTGCAGGTGGCCGGAACTAAGACTGAACTGTATAATCTCTTTTCAATCCCTGTTATTCTACCTATAACTAACTGCCCGAATAGATTTGAGGGAGGTAATGACTGTGGACTCTGAGCAGCAAGACT
The DNA here is from genome assembly GCF_018991925.1 of Homarus americanus. Lineage (NCBI taxonomy): Eukaryota > Metazoa > Arthropoda > Malacostraca > Decapoda > Nephropidae > Homarus > Homarus americanus. The sequence goes on from NW_024736071.1 coordinate 16,765,104, forward strand.
GGGGGTAACACTGGGGAGAGATCCGTGGAGTATTGGTGATGATGTTACTACCGAACCTAACCTACCTGGGTGACACACACACTACTACTACTACCACTACTACTACTACTTTTTTTTTTTTTTTGAACAAAAAAAAAACGTGGCCTCCAGCCTCCCCCAATAGCCACACCTTCGCCACCATTTATTTACCTTAATATTAAATATCCTAATACATAAGAAACTATCCTATCTGTGTTAAATTAGTTGAGCCGCAGATCCATGCGGCATTCAGTGACTGTAGCCTCATAGTCGATATCTGCAGCAGTTGTCGGAGTAGGGGCAGAAGCTCTCGTTCCCCTGAGGCAGAGCAAAGCCGACCGAAGGAGAGAGAAGGACAGTCGACATCTCATCCAGGCTGTGACATAACTTCTGGGCTGCTGCTTCTGTTCGGAGATCAGCTCCGCGAGTCTGGCGTAGAAACATCTTGCACTTGGGCCCATCCCACCAGAGGTTGTGAACACTAGAGGAGTGAAGCTGCCTTGATCAACATTTTGAATTCTCTCCCCATATGCCCTTCTCTTGTCGTTCTCGTTCCTCCTATGCGCAGCATCGAGAGCTAGGTTACGGTGACAAACGGCCATGGGATCAAAAATCCTGATGTCGAAGAAAGCTCGCTGTCCCCGCGTCCAGAATCCTCGAGCACTGACGTCCACACGGGCTTCGTTAGATGTGTTTGAAGTCCTGTGTTGGAAGATCTCGCCATCCAGTGGAAGGAGGGTCGGTTCTACCATGACGTCCCGGCAGATTTCCTTCAACATATTTGCTGTGAGATCCCTTACCTCGTCATGCCTCATGCATATGAAGCCCCCCTTCTTGCAAACCATGGCGTGATTGCCATCATAGGAATAGCCACACACGCATTGGGAGGGCAAACCATCTACTGGCCAACCGTACCTTAGAGCAATGGCATCTGTAAATTCTTGTTTGTTAAGGCTGAAACCATTTGCCCTTATCGGTAACGTAGTTAACCAGTTCGAGGCGCCCACCTCCTGCGCTATAGCTACTTTTTTTGTCAAATTTTCTGGAACCAGCAGCAATAGTTGCTGCAACATGTCATTTTGGCAGTGCTGCCGATCTGTTGTAATGGACCTACGGATCTTATTAACTTCGCTGGTGTCCACTTCCCCTGTTGCATTCTGGGCTATTATGTGGTCAGTGAGGGCTGCCGTGAGCTTAAGTGAATTTTGATGTTCAGAGTCAGCAATCTCCTCTGGATTAGTTAGTCCCATCCCTCCCAGTCTTGGTGGAAGTGCAAGAAGTGTTCTTTCTGCTAGGGTTAAGTCGTGGTGTTTCACTAGTTTGGGAATGAACTTGACACTGATTGCTTCTTCCAAAGGGTGGAGGAGGGGTCGGATCTCAGGGATGGTACGCATCAGGTAGTTCCAACGATGCTTGACTCCATGTGTGAATGCTGCAAAGGCCGCATGTGGCTCTGTGTTAGCAATCTCCGATAGAGCATGGATTTCGCTAACCCACTCATTCACTTTTCCCCCTACGTACTGGGTCTTGAAGTCCGTAGTGCCAATTACTGCGCCTAGATGTCTTTGGCCGTCCTTAGTTATTTTAACCTCACTTTCGCCGAAAACCTCCACAGCCCGATCATAATGATCTGGCTTCACGATGAGGAAGGATTTGCTGGCGTTAGGGTGGTACCCTATATGTGGACCTCGCGATGTTACCAGGTCCCACCACTTTTTGATGTCCTCCACTTTTCCTGCTCCTGTGAGGTCATCAGCATATGCCACTTGTTTGACCCCAGTTGTTTCATACTTTATTTCTTGTTGGAGCACTGATAGGCCTATTGCATACATTGCCATTGCAACGGGGTCCCCCTGTGTTGTTCCCTCGGTCGACTGTAGGATGGTATCACCTCGTAGAGCCTTGTTGTTTACTATGTAGAGGTCTGAAGGATTCCTATACGAATTTTCAACATACATCGCAAAGCTAGGACACTTGATCTTGATGTTGTGCAGTGCAGCCTTGCGGTTAAGTATGTTGAATGCGTTTGAAGCATCCACCAGAAGAACGGCCTCACAATCACGCTGCTCAAATATCAATCTCATGGCGTGAATGGCCGCCTCCCCACCAGCCTGGTGGCCAGCACACACTTGTAGGTTCCCTGCTGCTGCCCTGACATCATCCTTTACCACCTCCATTATACACTTTCCGATGATCCGCCTCAGCACTTCCCCCACCCCTATAGGTCTACATCCTGGATTCTTTTCCAGAGGAATAAGGCGGCAGGCCTTTATTATTTTTTCAAAATGGCCTCCATCCGCCCCTTATAGCCACACCTTCGCCACCATTTTATTACCTTAAAATTAAATATTTTAAATATCCTAATACATAAGTAGCTATCCTAGCTGTGTTGAGTTAGTTGAGCCGCAGATCTATGCGACATTCAGTGACTGTTGCCTCATAGTCAATATCTGCAACTGTTGTTGGCTTTGGGGCCGATGCTCTCTTTCCCCTGAGGCAGAGCAAAGCCGACCTAAGGAGAGAGAAGGACAGTCGACATCTCATCCAGGCTGTAACGTAACTTCTGGGCTACTACTACTACTGCTACTACTACTACTTTTTTTTTTTTTTTTTTTTTAATAGTGGCCTCCAGCCTCCCCCAATAGCCATTCCTTCGCCACCATTTTGTTACCTTAATATTAAATATCCTAATACATAAGTAGCTCTCCTAGCTGTGTTGAGTTAGTTGAGCCGCAGATCTATGCGGCTTTCGGTGACTGTAGCCTCATAGTCAATATCTGCAGCAGTTGTCGGAATTGGGGCAGAAGCTCTCGTTCCCATGAGGCAGAGCAAAGCCTACCGAAGGAGAGAGAAAGACAGTTGACATCTCATCCAGGCTGTAACGTAACTTCTGGGCTGCTACTACTACTACAACTAGTACTATTTTGTTGTCATTTGGAACGAGTATGACGATCATCCAGCTATGATACAATGATATAAGTTATTAAGGATGTCACCTTCGTTAGTGAGCTCTGAGGTGACTCGAGAGGCCGATACGTGACCGTCAGGGTCGTCCACAGATGTTGCACGTGTGGAGGGGTACATCTAGTGCGGGAGGGGCGGCGGCAACGTCTTTCCGGCGCTGGTTCTTGTCTGCCTCGGTATACAGTCGGGCTTACTCGAAAGTATTGACACCTTCTCACGTGATGCTCCTTCAAGCATTACGGTGTGGAGTAATCGTCTCCCAGGTGAGGGGGTCGTTTTGGCACTTTTTCAAGTTTGTCTTAAAACTATCCTTATACCTTTTCAGTTGCCCGCCAGTGTTACGTTTACTATTAGTTAAGTGACTGCAAAGTAGGTGCTTTGGCAGTCGACTGAAGTCCATGCGGGTAACATGGCCAGTCCAACGTTGTTGTTCGTGGATAATCGTAGCCTCGATGCTCCTACAGTTGGGTCATGCGTTCTCCTGTAATAAAAAGCACCAACACCTGTAGTAAAAACGCCAACACCTGTAATAAAAAAACACCTGTTACCCTAAACAACACCTGTAATAAAACGCACACACACACACACACACACACAAACTAGTGACTCTAAGCGATATATCACGTTATGGTGCCGTGGAATAAGACTTACTTCACCGCCTTACAGTTCCTCATGCTGTTGTTGTCACTTATTATCCTTTTATTACACGAGCAAAGTGACATCTATGATAAAGAGAGCGTGAGAACTATATACGAGTGTGTTTAGTGTTATAGAAGGAGAGTAGTTATATCAGGGTTACGAGACACTGATGATGGTAGAGGGGTGAGGGTGAAGGCGGGCAGGTCACGGCCGCTCATTCTGTGAGTTGCCGCTGGGACACTAAAACTACATCCGGTTATTTAAGGAAGTTCATGGGTACAAACACACACACATGCAAACACACACATGCATACACACATATGCACACATATACATATACTCGTACACACACAGATGCACCCACATAAACACATACACATGCATATGCAAGCACACTTACACAGATGCAAAGACACATACACACACACACACATACACTACTAATACTCCCAAGGTGGGGGGTGGGGGGAGTACAAAATTGGCTGACTGACAGGTGTATACAGTTCCAGGTATACTTCATGTTACATGTTCTCTTTCTTTCATCGATGATTCTGAGCAATACAGTAGACTAAGGCGGTACAGACACTACTCCCTGTAACCTGTACTCACGATCAAAGTTCCTGTAACTTGATGGTGATGATGATGGTAGGGGCATCATTCAGGCGTACAGTTTATTATCTTGGCTATGAAATACAATGTAAGTGAGTGGCAGTGTGAGGGTGAGTGATGGTGATCGTAAAGTGGCCGTCACAGGGGACATATATTGTACAGAAATGAATAGTTGCAAAATTGGAACATCGCCCCTGTAGGAACATTTAGGAGTGTTTAAACCCTTTGAGGATGATGGTTTAAACCTTTGAGGATGATGGTTTAAACCTTTGAGGACGATGGTTTAACCCTTTGATTATGATGGTTTAAACCTTTGAGGACGATGGTTTTAACCCTTTGATTATGATGGTTTAAACCTTTGAGGACGATGGTTTAACCCTTTGAGGATGATGGTTTAAACCTTTGAGGACGATGGTTTAACCCTTTGATTATGATGGTTAAACCTTTGAGGATGATGGTTTAAACCCTTTGAGGATGATGGTTTAAACCTTTGAGGATGATGGTTTAAACCTTTGAGGACGATGGTTTAACCCTTTGATTATGATGGTTTAAACCTTTGAGGACGATGGTTTTATCGATCTATCTATCTATCTATCTTGATCTCCTTTCTGTCTCTCTCTTCTGCTCACACCTTTTTGTATGAGAGAGAGAGAGAGAGAGAGAGCCTAACACGAGTAATCTTATTTTTCTCAGTACAATATTTCAGTCATTAACTTCAACAATAAAGACAAAACATAAACAAGACTAATACACCAAGGCCTGGGTAATAGAAGACATAACAATGCAGGTATAACAGTATAACAAATCCTGTACTGTATATACCAGAGTGTTGCGGTATAACAACACGAGGCTATCGACACACCCACCCACACCTCACCTTTTAACAACATACAACACGCCATCAATGAAATATAATAACAATATGGGGTGATATTTTAGGTTGGAGGAAGCAATGGGGTGGGGGTGAGGTTAGTGGGGGAGAGTTGGGTTACAAAAGGGCTGGTTAATGTGTGATATTTACGGTAGACTCGAAGGTAACCAGAGTGACCATATGCGGGGAGTTGCTGGTCGCGTTCACTCTCACCGCAAATATCAATTCTCTTGTTTTATGGACCCGACCACAACTATCACCACCAGATGGCAGGGTTAGCACTCACGACCAAATGACCAACACTGGGCGAGGGGAGGGGGGAGGGGGATGTTAGTATGTTTTTCTTTTAATGAGAGTCCGTTTGTGTGCTGGTGCTGGGGAGATTAGGCTACTGGTGATGCGGTGTGTTCCGAGGCAGGTTAGAGAGAAGCAAGGAAATTCTTATGCCGCAAAAGTTTTAATAATAATAATAATAATAATAATAATAATAATAATAATAAATATAAATGCGATCATCTTATTAATTAGCTATTATTTCAAAATATTTTTATATAGTAATTTTAACTTACAGCACACGCCAATTTAACTAAATTTAACACTATATAGAATGCCTTTATTAAAATCTTTCTATATCACAACATTCTCAGGTACAGGTGCGTCACACAGGAAGCAGCAGGTGTTTATGGTGCAGTACTGACTCATCAGCAAACACAACCCTCGACTGAAATAATGATGTGTTATTTTCCTCGGCAGATGTCGTTAGTGATCTTCTAGTGACGACGCCAGAGACATTCCACTACTGTAGGAGGGATGTGTCTGTCTGCTTCAGCTGGTTGGGTGAGACGCATCATCACATTGGGACTCTGAAACGTCGATAAATCAATCTCCTCTACACATATCATGGAAGAAGTGAGCCCCCAGACAGTGAGTATATCTTGTCGTGCCTGTTAGGTTAGCTCTTCACCACCCTGGCCCAAATCAAACGACCGTGCTCCAAACGCCCTACACACAGGCCATACCATGAGCACAGCCAGATTCTAATGTAACTGTATAAGACCATTTTTCATTAGAGGATCATTTTAGTTTAAGCTATTGATATCACTGTGAAAATTGAGCTCTTGGTGTTTCTAATCTTGCCTTAAATATCCGTGAATATGTGAAGTTTATTTCTTTATATTTTTTTGCTGAGTACGGGGAGCTTATTTTACTGTTAATGTTATAATTAAACCACTAACTCTTAGAAAATAAGTTAACTAGGATATTCATTGCATCGATGACTCATTATTTTATTAAACCTTAGTATTGTAGAGATATTTGTGTTGAGAAACTTTTTTTTTTTGAATTTCAATATATTTCAGGTTTGCGTCGTGAACCTGGCAGCGTTCAATTCAATTTCAATTGTTTATTCCTTGATAGAGGAAGCGGGATCCTAGTGCTGTCACGAGGTACCCCTGTACAATGACACCAGAAGCATCTGGCAAGTGTGACAAGTATATTCAGTACATATATTATAAAGGGGCTTACTAAAGCTTAGCAACTTTGTAGTAAGTGCTGGAACGCTGGAAAGTTTCAAAAGGAGACTGGACAGATTCATGGATGATAGAGAGTGGTAGTAACTCTCAACAGGAGCTGCGATGCACAGGCCAACCGGCCTATTGCAGACTCCTTATTATCTTATGTTCTTATGTACTAAAGCCTAAGGAAGGAAGGATATTCCTTTAACACATAATCAATGTTATTTACATATATCTGGCCAGTGTGGGGAGGATCATCGTGTCTCCGTCAGGGGGTCGTGGAGTGGTGGTCCAGCAGGCGTCACGGAAGCGTTGTGTGTGGGGACATCTTAGGAGGTAGTGGATAAGGGTGCGGCTGTCGGGTCTTCTGCATAATGCACAAGAGCGTTGCTCAGGGGATGCGGGGATACCAATCTCCCAAGCAAAGTAAGCAAAGTCATACCCAATGATGATACGGGCAGCAATCACGTCCCCTTTCCGCGACCCTTTCCCATAGACATACTAGAGGTCAGAAGTTTACGGAGGACATCGTACCAGGTGGGCGGGGAGTCCCGGGGGATGGCTGCTTCGCGAGCTTTGGCAGCGTTCGTATTCTGTTCTCCCACGGCCAAGAGTTATCACCACCACTGACTACCAGCTCCCGGCCACCCACCTAGTACCTACCACCTACTGGTCATTACGTCAAAATTTTAAAAATTTTTCTGACGGATGGACTAAAAATAATTACTAACATTGTCTGAACTCTTCCGTGAAAGAGGGAGATTAAGAGGGAATAATACAGGGATTGAGATACAGTGTTGATGGCGTTAGTGAAGAGGGATCTCGTATATAAAGTGCAATAACAACCTGCGATGTTTACTTCTTGTTATCGTGTTAAAATGTAAATAATCATAGAAAAACTGATAATTTTTATTATTATTATTAAAAATATGATTAAAGTGATGTTTGTTTGATTTGCCGAGAATGGTTTAAACTCTAAAGAATACAGTGTCTGCTCACACAGGTCAACAACAGCAGCATGCCGAGCACTTGGTCAGTTTTTGGGTGTTTATCACAAATTAAAAACAGGTGTGATAAAAATTTTCATCGCTTTCCGAAGGATAAATAACTGAGAAGAAGATGGATTCACTTGTGCAAAAGGAAAGAATTCGTAAATGCTAATAAATGTGCAGCTTGCATTTTGGGCAGTGCATGTGAGGACTTGAAATATAAACTGCTTGGACTATCAGTACCAAGAAGACTTGTGAGGATTAAGAATGGTGCAATACTGCCATGTTCAAAAGGTAAGCCTTTATATTTTCAGGTACAGTATAAAAATAGCTTTTATATATTTTAAAGCAGCAAAACACTATACGCAGCTTTTGACTTGAAAAATGTCGTTAAGGAAGAAGGTGGCTTAAATGCCTATAAATTCCCCCAGTACAGCTCCTTGGGTAGTCTATAGACCTTCGGCCATCCTGACGTCATACTCCAGGAGGCGGAGCGGTTGTTATCGTTGTTTGGCTGGAACATAGACCTGGCGGGCTGGCGTCTACATATTTATTTGTTTACTTACGTGTGTGTGTATAACCAACATTGTTAAGGCAGTAACTTGCACTAATAGCGTGGGATGTTAACTATAATTTTTTATGAAGATATATATCACAGCAAGATTTTCTAATGACTTCGGTAATCAGTATTCTTGCCTCATTTTTCCTCATTATTGTTGTTGAGAGGTGGGGTGGGGTGGGGGCTTGGCTTAAATACAGACATTCAGTTTTGTTTTGTTTATAAAGTCATGATTCTCAATGACTTACGTTCGATTTTTTCTCAATGAAGGAAGAGTTTGTGCAATATCAGCGCCATTTTGTTTCTTTTTGGCGTTTAGCGAGTCATTAGGATATGTTGAGCGAGGAAAAAGACTTGATTTATGAGAATACTTACCTGGAAAATTTTGTTGCCGAAAATATATCTTGGTATTACACAGTACAATAACCTGCTGTTGGTGAGATTGAATAATGATACTGTGATTTTGGGCTGCGTTAACTGCAGGGTCTAACTCCCGGCTTTCATAATATGACTAATGGATATTTTTCCCTCGTGAGGATTTTTTAACCTTCACTACAAGGGACGCCACTTTTAATATTGTATTTGGTTGCGTCAGATTTATTTTATTCAGCTTAGAGGCGACACGACACCGTACACTAGAGGTTAGTAGACTATCTCGGTTCTCAACTAAGTATGGCTTAACGCAACCAATGTCTTGTTCTTGGTTACTTGACTTTCAGAACAGCAACAGCAAGGTTTGACGGGAAGCCAGAAGCCACAGCTGTGTTATACGACCATCTCTCACTCTCTTATGGACTCCAGTGCAAGAAAGTGGAATGTAACATTTTGCCGAGTTAGAGATGACCATGAACAGTGTGTGTCATACCGTCTCACAACAGCACTATTATTATGGTTTTGGGTAAATATATAAAAAATACAAAATGTACAGATTGTTTCCCTTGTACAGTGAACTATTAAAGTCTGTTTGCCTCTCCCTCTGAACCACGAACCCCCGAGAGTTTTAGACTCATGAACCCGAAGCATTTATGGAGAAGAATAATTTAATGTATCAGAAAATATCAATGTGTGAATCAGTAAGAAAAAATCAGTGAGTGAGTGAGTTAGTCAGTCAGAAAATCAGTGAATTAGTCAATCAGAAGAAGTCAGTGAGTTATTAAGCCAACCAAAAGAAATCAACGAACGAATCAGTGAAGCAGATAAGTCGAAACAGTATTGGGTCGAGAGTCAAAAGACAAGCGAACGTGTGAGACCAAAACAACAACAAAGAAGTTTTTACACCGAAGGAAGTAAACGAACGAGTTACCTACGAGAAAACGAGGAGGTGATAAATGCTTAACGATGTTCACAGTGTCGGGAGAGAGAGACAGGAAGTGGCTGTTGCTGCTTACGTCACTGCAGTAATGGCTAGTAGTAAGCATGCATTGTCGTTAACTGCACAACGCAGACTAAACAATTATTTTTTACTTGACTGATGTAGATTATACGAAGGGTGGTGTGTGTGATGTATGTTAGGAAGGCAGTACAGTACAGTGCAGTATATAGCTCCGCCGTGTGAGGACCTTTTATGTCTGGCTGTCTTCATTGTCAACCATGCCTTGCTTCTGTCTCTCTCTCTCTTTATCTCACCAGCAGGACCAATGACATGGGAGATAATTTTTCAGGGGAGAAAAACATAATTTATTTGTTTACAAGAGAGTTGAACAGTTGATAACACCCGCGTGTGTGACAGTGAAGCACAGTCAACTACTAAAGGCCTCTTCCCCCGACCCACGACCCCCGAGAGATGCAAAATAATGGAGGATTGGTAAAACACAGCCCAAAAAACATTAATAGAATGGAGGACTGTGGTCGCCAACCTTCAGATATAAGGACGGTGCTCTGATTAAGGTAGTGACGAGGGAGTCGTTCGTTTTCTTGGTAGGAGTGATTTGTCTTCAAGTCGTTAAGGTAATGATGAGTCAGGTGAGGTGAGGTGAGGTCGTCCCATGAACCAGGTGAAGTAGGTGGGGGGGGCGGATGGCAAGATTTGACAGGTGTTGAGGGGCTTACACACACACACACACACACACACATATCTGGGTATCCTGTCGGTGCCCGGAAGTAGGTCACGTCCTGCCTGGCTCGCTCCTTTTGCCTACTTTGTCTCCACTACACTAACTGCACAGGTACACACCTACCTGCACACGTACACATTTACCTGCACATGAACACATTTACCTGCACATGAACACATTTACCTGCACATGAACATTTACCTGCACATGAACACATTTACCTGCACATGAACACATTTACCTGCACATGAACACATTTACCTGCACGTGTACACATTTACCTGCACATGAACACATTTACCTGCACATGAACACATTTACCTGCACATGAACACATTTACCTGCACATGCACACATTTACCTGCACGTGTACACATTTACCTGCACGAACACATTTCCTGCATGTACACACCTATTTGTATCGTCTTGTGTTGGCTAAATAATATATTAAAAGTGGCGTCCCTGTAGTGACGGTGTTAGTGGAGACAGTGTGTAATATGGTTAATGGCTGTCCATCAACAATTATATGAACTATGAGTCACGTACATCCCTTAGAGTATATTAACGTCTTGTTTACCCTGTTGACTTGTACTTCCCGGTGCCCAGGACCCCCCAGCCAGGACCCCCAACCCCACCCTTAACCCCCTCCCCGCTATGCTGAATGAATCACTTGTTTACTAAATTATTAAACATTAACATTAAGATCCGTGGCGACGTCTTGTGGCGTTTAAGTTAATTTATATAAGTCGAGTTTGGTCAGTGAGAGAGAGTTGAAGGAGGTGGAGAGGAGAGGTGGAGAAGGAGGAGGTAGGTAAATCAGGGGTGGAAAGGAAGGCAGAGATAATAAAAGAAGAGACGGTAGGTAGTGTAGGGAAGAGAAGATGAAGAGATGTAAGAATGAAACAGAGAAAAGAGACGAACAGGAAGACCAATAATAGAAATTAATGAGGAAACGAGAGAGAAAGAGAGAAACAAAGTTTTGAACTAAAGGATGAAAGAAAAAATATAAAGAGACAAATAAAGATAAATAAATAGAAAGATAAAGAGAAGAAGAAAAAGACAGACAGACAGGTAGGGAGGGCTCCTAAGAAGGACCATTACTATGAAACACTTGAAGAAGGAGCGTGACGAAGTGTACTTGATTATAATATGATAATGGGGCGGCGGAGATTATCGCGGGCGTGTAGAGCAATAGTAGTGATTATACTTCCGGCTGTGGGGCGGGCGCACCTCTTCTGTAATAACCTGCAATTGGCGCCCCTCCATTGCCCTACCCTCCACCAGGCTCTACCCTTCCACCAGGCGCCCCCTCACCAGGCGCCCCACCAGGCGCTCCCCAGGCGCCCCTCCACCAGGCGCCCCCTTCACCAGGCGCCCCTCCACCAGGCGCCCCTTCACCAGGCGCCCCTCCACCAGGCACCCCGTTCACCAGGCGCCCCCTCCACCAGGCGCCCCCTTCACCAGGCGCCCCTCACCAGGCGCCCCCTCCACCAGGCGCCCCCTTCACCAGGCGCCCCCTCCACCAGGCGCCCCCTCCACCAGGCGCCCCCTCCACTGTTGCCTCCTGCCTAACCCCACAGCCCCCTCCATTGTTTCCTCCTACCCCATCCACCCTCCTACCCCTCCCCTTCCCCTACGAAGCACCGCCGCTTATTGACTCCAAAGTTTTCCTCTCAAACTTACATAAGTAGATATGCTTCCAAGACGACTGCTTGCAAAAATGGCTGACAAGTAATTTTTCAAAATGTGCTGTTAGTAGGTACTTCCAGGACGACTGCTTACCAGAAGTGGTCGAGAAGTAATTTCCAAATGCGGTGTTTATTGTAAAAGTGGTTTTTTTCCTCATGTGATGTGAGTCAATCCAACATAGAGAAGATTATACTGCGGATGTAATTGTGAGGGAGTGTTTGGTAGAGGGCGCGGGGCTCTGGTATACTGTGTGTGGCCCCGAGTCTCTACATTAAACCTTTACACATTACTTGGGGAAGTGAACAGACATAATGCTACTAGGGACCTGCTGATGATGGTGGCTGGTGACGGCTATTTATATGCACACATCCAGCTGTTACGCTAAAACAAAAAGATAAAATATAATAAAAGAACAGGAATTAGGTGCAGTGACGTGTGTGAGCTGAAGACAAGACATATTTTCGCACATAGTTCAAAGACAATTATTGCGTTACACACACACACATTAGTAACAATACTTAAGAAATATCTATCTCTCTCTCTCTCGGGGATTATAATTATTCACTCACTCTTGTCTCTAGCGGATGTTCTATTATCATTCACTCACTCACTCACTCACGGATTAAGCTTGACTCACATTAACTGACTGCTGTACAATAATTACTGGTATACATCATTGTCGATGATATCTGGCGGAGGGACTAAGTTGTTTATTTTGGTTTATGACGTCATCAGCGTTCGTGTTTGATGGCCTTGACTACAGACTGATTTATATAATTTATCTTCACCGTTCGAGTGTAATGATTATTTATTTTTTTATTTAATTTATTATTTATTCTATTTATTTTATTTATTTAGTTTATTTATTTATTTTATTTATTTATTGTGTTATTACTATTATTTATTTTCCTGTTTTGTTTGTCTCGTTATTGACAAAGTTTAATCTAACCTTGAGACATTACGTGGAGGTCTGTGGCAGGTGCTTTATATGAGACACAGTGATCATGTACATCACTGTCAAGGTCGACTACGTCTAGTGAGGAGACAGTTCTCTCTGTCTCTATCTAGTTGGGGGAAGAGATAATCCATATATAACTTGTTTCTGTCCGTTTCTGTATCTCTGTATCTTTGTTTCTCTTTCTAGTAATTAAGGGAGAGAGAACTCACATTGAACATTCTGTCTGTCTGTCTGTCTCTCCCTGTGTGTTTGTATGTCTGTCTTTTTCTGTCTCTTTTTCTCTGTGTCCTCGTTAAAAGAGTTAAACAAGAGGACATCTGACTATAGCTTCTATTAATTCCGAGTCCCATAAAGGTGTTGACGAGGGAGGGGATCCATCACTCAGAGCAGGAGGGAAATCCTTCGCCTCCTCTCGTGGGAAAAACATAACGCCTGGTTTCTCTTCCCCATTAAAAGATATATGAACAACTAATCTTACTCACCTCACAGATAAATATTTACTCAGATTGACAATGTATCAGTGGCGAGTCTGTGAACAGCTGCAGGCGGCCAGGAGTTGATGTTTGTTTATGTCTTGTGTCCACAGCTCACAGACGTCGAAACCCGCGCTCGGTCTGCCTTCATGATGTTCCTGGTGTGCTGTAGCTGTGGTGAGGTGAGGGGGAGGAGGGGTTAGGTGAGGGAGAAGAGAGGGGAGGTGAGGAGGGGAGAGGTAAGGTGAGAAGAGGAGAGAGGTGAGGAGTGAGGGAGGTAAGGGGAGGGAGGTGGGGTGAGGGAGGGAGGTGAGATGAGAGGGAGGTGAGGAGAGGGAGAGGTAAGGTGAAGAGGAGAGAGGTGAGGTGAGGAGAGGAGAGGGAGAGAGGTGAGGTGAGGAAATGAGAGGCGAGGTAAGGAAATGGGAGGTGAGGTGAGGTGAGGAGACGAGAGGGGAGGAGGGTTGAGGTGAGGGAGGGAGGAGCGTTGAGGTGAGGCGAGGAGAGGAGGGGGAGAGCTGAGAAAACTATACCGCTTTAAAGCGCTTCCTGAGAAAATAAAACTCCGCCTGGTGACATCATTTATCACACCGATATTAACTTACCCAGCCGTACCTCTTCATACTATGAGCACCACTCAAATATTAAAATTACAGGTGGTCCAAAATGAAGCCCTAAGATTCGTCACAGGTGAAAGATACCCTTCAACCGAGTACATAGAGACCTGATAATAAAACTCATCAACCAGCTGCATGGCCAGCAGCAGAGTCTGGCAAAAGTAGAGAACGATCAGAGCAAGAACTCCTTCAAAGACTCCACCAGATAATGACAACAACCATACATGCTTCCCAAAAGTTACCAAATCTCAAAAGGTCCATTACAGATCTACACGGCCAGGCAATAGACAACCTCCTAGACCAGCATCCGCCAGTAGGGTCGGCGGAATATGAAATAAGGCCCTTAAAACATCCATATATGGGACAGGGTAGGATGTCTAGTGCCTGTACCGACAGGCAATAACTAACCCATGACACAACCCTAACACACCATTAGCTTAGCTAGGCGGTCAGCCCGCCCTCTCTTACCTCTTCCCTTCAATTTCGAACTATAACTTCCTTCCCCACCTCTATCTTCTTTCACCCCTCCTTTCTCTAAAAAAAAGGGGGTAGAGTGGTGGCTGGTGGTAAACTTAATACAGTCTCTTGTTGTTTTATTTATGAGTGCTAAGTACCCAACAAGTACTTACCACCGAGACTTACGAGTTTGTACAGCACCGCGGCAGACCGACCTGGCAACGTTTTCCACTTTGAGGGAATCATTATTATTGTAGTGTAGTATCTTGAGTCCTGACCTACCCTAACATATGTTACATAGTGTTTAAGTGGAGCTTGGGGGGTTGATTGGTTTACTCATAAAGTGCAAGACAAAATTGTTAGTTTGTGAGAGTTGTTGTGGTTGGGAGTTGATGGTAATGATATTAGGAGTGTTCTTGTGTGTCTGTGAGGGTTTTTGTACAGTGGAACCTCTATATAACGGACTTATATCTCCATTTGTACAGTGAAACCTCTATACAATGGACTTCTCTCTCTCTCTCTCTCTCTCTCTCTCTCTCTCTATATATATATATATATATATATATATATATATATATATATATATATATATATATATATATAGTATAATCCGCTAGTTAGAGGGGTTTCCTCTCACGGAGCTTTGATATAACGGTTTTCATATATATATATATATATATATATATATATATATATATATATATATATATATATATATATATATATATATATATATATATAGTATATTAGATGGTGGTTGTACATCTAATAGACGCTCGATATAACATAATTTTCTCCTTTCCCTGTAGTCCGTTAAATAGAGGTTTCACTGAGCTGTGAGAGTAGATTAAACAATCATAATCCTAGAGAGAGATGGTCGATATTACTTAGTGGTCACACCTGCGGCCAAGACTTCGACAGGCAGGTAATTGTGCTCAGAACACATCCCTCACTGTGTATATTACTGGGAGCGTTACCTCGTGATGGACGCGGCGCGGCGGGAAGCTCTTGGGCGGATATTACCATAAACTTGTCTTCTTATTACACGATGCGGAGACCACCAACAACAAACTCCCATGCACCTGTGTCTTGCCTCAAGCTTCCTGTTGCTTGAAGCTTCCTGTTGGTTTTCCGTCAGAAATGTTGTCTGAAGCTCTGTTACCTGAAACTTCCTGTTACTTGAAGCTCCCTGTTGGCTGAAGTTCTCTGTTGGCTGAAGATCCATCAGTTAGGTCATGAGAGGCGGCATGACTGAGTTTTAAAGGCTGATACAATGAAAACCTCCATATAACGGACTCATCTTTCCATATAATCCGTTAAATGGGGGTTTCACGTAAATGGGCTCTCGATATAACGGACTTTCCTCTATATATAGTACGTGATATAGAGGTTTCACATGTAATGGGCCCTCGATATAACGGACTTTCGTCTTCATATAGTCCGTTAAATAGAAATTCCACATCTAATGGAAACCTCTGTATAACGGACTTACCTCCTCATATAGACCATTAAATAGAGGTTTCATTATACAAAACGCTCACCTGTAGGAAGTTAATTAATTTTTCTACTTGTTGCGTAATGTTCAGAGTGCAGGTGTACTGAATAACACTTACTCTGTTTCTGCTTGAGGAAAGTGATGAACTGCTTCATTATTACCAGAGGGAGATGATGATGATGATGATGATGATGGTGATGGTGATGATGATGGTGGTGGTGATGATGGTGATGATGATGGTGATGGTGGTGATGATGGTGATGGTGATGGTGATGATGATGGTGGTGATGATGATGATGGTGGTGGTGATGATGATGGTGATGGTGGTGATGATGGTGATGGCGTTGGTGATGATGATGGTGATGGTGGTGGTGATGATGATGATGATGATGGTGATGGTGGTGATGATGGTGATGGTGGTGATGATGATGATGGTGATGATGGTGATGATGGTGGTGATGGTGATGATGGTGGTGATGGTGGTGATGATGGTGATGGTGGTGATGATGATGGTGGTGGTGATGATGGTGATGATGTTGGTGATGGTGGTGATGATGGTGAGTGGTGATGGGATGATGATGGTGGTGATGATGATGATGGTGGTGGTGATGGTGATGATGTGGTGATGATGATGATGGTGATGATGGTGATGGTGATGATGGTGGTGGTGATGGTGATGGTGATGGTGTGATGATGGTGATGATGGTGATGGTGATGATGGTGGTGGTGATGGTGATGATGATGGTGGTGATGGTGAGTCATACCTCAGTACTGATCAGGTTGAGACTCTGCTTTATCACCTCTGTTACTGTGTTACTATTTCGCTCTCACTGTCATTATGTTGTCATTATTATAGTGTTATTGTCACTATTACACTCTCACTGTCACTACTAGACTGTCACTATTACGCTGTCACCACTACACTCACCAATACACATTCACCATTGCATTGTCACTATTACACTATCACCACTATACTGTCACTGTTACCACTCGGTGTCCTACTACACCATCACCACCACACATTCACCACTACACCATCATTACAACACCATCACTCAACCATCGTCACTACACCGTCACCACACCGATCAACATTACCACCACAATGGACGATACTAAGCCGCCAGCTGTCAGTTCCATTACCTGTAAAGAAAAAAGATGCAAATTTGTCTATACAGTGTAAGAGGTAGTCTGAGTCCTGATATAAAAGCAATTTGAGGCACCTGATATATGCCATAATTATGTGTTATTGTGTGGTGTGTGTGTGTGTGTGTGTGTGTGTGTGTGTGTGTGTGTGTGTGTGTGTGTCACTAAGGTCGCTGCCGCCGCCATGGTAAAGACATTGCTGCGGTCTGATAAATTTCAATTACGATCGACCGACAGTGACAATATGGATGATCGCCAGCTTGTTCTTGGTGGTGGTGTGATGGTGGTAGTGGTGATGGTGGTGGTGTGATGGTGGTAGTGGTGATGGTGGTGGTGATGGGGGGTGGTAGTGATGGTGGTTGTAGTGGTGGGGGTTTGGTGAGATGATGGTGGGGGTGTTGGTGGTGGTGTGAGTGGTGGAGGTGGTGGGTGTAGTGATGACGTTACTGTGTACTGACGGCTGCTGACGCTTCTGGGTACTCCTGCTGACGAGTACTGGCGGCTGTCAGGTAACTTTCCACTCAAAACTCATTAGTGTACAAGTATTGCCATATATTACAAGTGTACTTAGTTTACCTTACTGGTGCATCAACACAGAGCTAGTGACACGTTTATACTGGTGTCAGGGCAGAGTTGAAGTCAAGTTACATTTATTAATTAACTTCTTATAGTTTACTCACCTACAGTCACTCAAAAACTATCTATACAAAATTGTATTGAAAAATATGACACAAAGGACGGAGGATTTTGACAACCCTACCGAGACAACAGAAGTCATAGTGTTCATTGTGGAACTCATCGATCACCCCAAGTACAGATAGTTTTGTGAGTGACTGTACCTCTAGTTTACGTTAAGTTGTTTTGGCAAACTTTTAGTATGTAATCAATGATGGTTTACAACATCTCGTCTTATTATGAGTCACTCCAGGAAAACATTGTATGGAGAAAAACTTGTTTCTTGCATGTCTAATATTAATTAATGTTTGGAGGAGTTAAAGGAAGGGAACGGAATTGTGGGGAACGTCCTGGTGTTAATAATACGTATAGCAATGATGAGCTGGGTGCCAGAGAGCAGTGTGCCAAGGTCTGTTCCGTCAATATATCAGTTGCTGGTCATTATCCCATACAAATATTTACAGACGCCGCCAAATGCATCATAGAGAGCATAGACTGATACATTATTCTTCTCCATACAGTAAATGCTTCGGGTTCACGAGTCTGAATCTCTCGGGGGTTCGTTGTTCAGGAGGAGAGGCGACCAAGAGGACTTTAGTAGTTGACTGATCATGGATTTACTACGGTATACAGAGTCTCAGGGGTGTATCATTTTATAGCGATAATTTGTGTTTTATATAACATCAACATCAGATGGATTATGTTATTTTTATGAGAGTTTTTCACCTAAGAACCCTTGAGAATCTTAAACCAGGATCAATAGACGTTAAATACGAGACTAATAAAGTGATGATAGTGGTGGTGGAGGTGGTGGTGGTGGTTGTAGTGGTGGTGGTGGTGATAGTGGTGGTAGTGGTGGCTTGGTCGGGAGTCGCTGTGGTCGGCCGCACTTACCACGGCAACACACCACCATGGGACGACCCGGCCACGACACAGCCAGCGGAGATCAAGAGTAACTTAACCTAACTAGATGGGTTAATGTAGCGACTTAGGGCGTGTCAAGCCTCGGCACCTGCGTCCTGTTTACTGCTGGGTGGTGTAGGAGCTGTTGGGGTTATGTTTACTCTTATAAAAGTATACAGACACACAGAGTAGACACACACAGAGATACAGACACACACAGAGATACAGACACACACAGACATACACAGACACACACTGTACACAACCACATGCACATTTTATTACAGGTAAAATTAAACGATGTTAAAGTATTTAGTGAACACCAGACCATTTTATTGAGCTGAGAGGCGACCTGTACACAAGGGGTTAACACTCTACATCACCGCTAACGTGTCCTGCTCACCAAACTTGTACATAAAACTCGTACATTAATTTTCCAAGAAGAGAGTTAAACCATGGATGAGAATCTTGTAATAATTATTGTAATATTAAAGTAAAAAAGCCTCGACTTATATTCTGTGTACCACATTTTGTTTTAATATATTCTCTATTACTTGTGGGTTATAAAGTATTACTACATAATTTACTGAAAAAGACAGACCCTGAGACGGGAATGATGATTGACGATCAGGAGTCAAAATTATATGCGCCGAGGAACTTTTTTTTTTTATGGTCAGAATAACGATAGAAATTCACTCTCTCTTAAATAAAATTATAGACGTATTTAGTAACGCTAGGAAGTCAAATTTGTTCCAATTACTTACGAGGTGAAAAATTCTTTGAGTTTGCGGCATTATGATAAAACTTTTGATAATTTGTAAGAAACTTCAACAGGTGTTTAATTATGTTGTATTGGTGAAGTGTGTAGCTTGTACCGGATATAGTTCAGGAGGGTCAGAGGGAGAGGGAAGAGGAAGAGGAGGGTGAGGAAGAAAGAAGAGGAGGGAGAAGGCAGGACTTTTTTGGAACAATTGAATTTCGCCAATGTCTGAACAAACAAAACACAACACACTGTAAATCACTTTAAGCCTTACATTACATTCGTGCTAATTCCTCCCGTCGCCCCACAGCAACACTTGGACGCTTCGGGTTTTTATTTTCCCTGTTTGATGTTCCCTGCAACAGTGAAGGAGCGAGTGCCAATTTCTCCCGCAGGCTCACAAGAACAATACTTTACACACCTCAATTTTTTATTCCTGGATCGATCCTTGATGTTCCCTGCAGCAATGGTGTTTGATGTTCCCTGGACGTGTGGTGATCGGTGTTTGATGTTTCCTGCAGCCTCGGTGTTTGATGTTTCTTGGGCCGTCTGTGTCGGTGTTTGATGTTTCTGGGCGCGCGTCTGTGATCGGGTTTGATGTTCCTGTGGGGTCGGTGATCGGTGTTGATGTTCCTGGACGCGTCGGTGTCCGTGTTTGATGTTCCCTGGACGTGTCGGTGAATCGGTGTTTGATGTTCCCTGGACGTGTCGGTGTCGGTGTTTGATGTTCCTGGACGCGTCGGTGTCGGTGTTTGATGTTCCCTGGACGTGCCGGTGATCGGTGTTTGATTTCCTGGACGT
The DNA here is from genome assembly GCF_018991925.1 of Homarus americanus. NCBI lineage: Eukaryota > Metazoa > Arthropoda > Malacostraca > Decapoda > Nephropidae > Homarus > Homarus americanus. Next base: position 16,785,297 of record NW_024736071.1, read on the forward strand.
GTCGGTGATCGGTGTTTGATGTTCCTGGACGTGTCGGTGATCGGTGTTTGATGTTCCCTGGCGCGTGGGGTGATCGGTGTTTGATGTTCCCTGGACGTGTCGGTGATCGGTGTTTGATGTTCCCTGACGCGTCGGTGACCGGTGTTTGATGTTCCTGGACGTGTCGGTGATCGGTGTTTGATGTTCCCTGGACGTGTCGGTGTTCGGTGTTTGATGTTCCTGGACGCGTCGGTGATCGGTGTTTGATGTTCCTGGACGTGTCTGTGATCGGTGTTTGATGTTCCCTGGACGTGTCGGTGAATCGGTGTTTGATGTTCCCTGGACCTGTCGGTGATCGGTTTGATGTTCCCTGGACGTGTCGGTGAATCGGTGTTTGATGTTCCCTGGACGTGTCGGTGATCGGTGTTGATGTTCCCTGGACGTGTCGGTGAATCGGTGTTTGATGTTCCCTGGACGTGTCAGTGATTGGTGTTTGATGTTCCCTGGACGTGTCTGTGATCGGTGTTTGATGTTCCCTGGACGTGTCGGTTATCGGTGTTTGATGTTCCCTGGACGTGTCAGTGATCGGTGTTTGATGTTCCTGGACGTGTCGGTGTCGGTGTTTGATGTTCCTGGACGTCCGGTGAATCGGTGTTTGATGTTCCCTGGACGTGTCGGTGATCGGTGTTTGATGTTCCCTGGCGTGTCCGTGATCGGTGTTTGATGTTCCATGGGCCGTCGGTGATCGGTGTTGATGTTCCCTGGCGTGTCGGTGAATGGTGTTTGATATTCCTGGACGCGTCGGTGATGGTGTTGATGTTCCCTGGACGTGTGGTGATCGGTGTTTGATGTTCCTGGTCGGTTGTCGGTGTTTGATGTTCCCTGGACGGCGTCGGTTGATCGGTGTTTGATGTTCCTGGACGTGTCGGTGATCCGTGTTTGATGTTCCTGGACGTGTCGGTGATCGGTGTTTGATGTTCCCTGGACGTGTCGGTGATCGGTGTTTGATGTTCCCTGGACGTGTCGGTGATCGGTGTTTGATGTTCCCTGGACGTGTCGGTGATCGGTGTTTGATGTTCCCTGGACGTGTGCAGTGATTGGTGTTTGATGTTCCCTGGACGTGTCGGTGTCGATTGTTTGATGTTCCCTGGACGTGTCGGTGAATCGGTGTTTGATATTCCCTGGACGTGTCGTGATCGGTGTTTGATGTTCCTGGACGTGTCGGTGATCGGTGTTTGATGTTCCCTGGACGTGTCAGTGATTGGTGTTTGATGTTCCCTGGGCGTGTCAGTGATCGGTGTTTGATGTTCCCTGGACGTGTCGGTGAATCGGTGTTTGATGTTCCTGGGCGTCAGTGATCGTGTTTGATGTTCCTGGGCGGCGTCAGTGATGGTGTTTGATGTTCCCTGGGCCGGGTGATCCGTGTTTGATGTTCCCTGGACGCGTCAGTGATTGGTGTTTGATGTTCCCTGGACGCGTCGGTGATCCGTGTTTGATGTTCCTGGGCGCGTCGGTGATCGGTGTTTGATGTTCCTGGCGTGTGTCGGTGTTTGATGTTCCTGGCGTGTCGGTGATTGTGTTTGATGTTCCTGGCGTGTCGGTGATCGGTGTTTGATGTTCCCTGGACGTGTCAGTGATCGGTGTTTGATGTTCCCTGGCGTGTGGTGATCGGTGTTTGATGTTCCTGGGCGTGTGGTGATCGGTGTTTGATGTTCCTGGACGCGTCAGTGATCGGTGTTTGATGTTCCCTGGACGTGTCGGTGATTGGTGTTTGATGTTCCTGGCGCGTCGGTGATCCGTGTTGATGTTCCCTGGACGGCGTCTGTGATCGGTGTTTGATATTCCTGGGCAGCGCAGTGATCGGTGTTTGATTTCTGGCTGTGTTGTGTCTGGCGTGTCGGTGATCGGTGTTTGATGTTCCTGGCGTGTGGTGATTGGTGTTTGATGTTCCCTGGGCGTGTAGGTGATCGGTGTTTGATGTTCCCTGGACGTGTCAGTGTTCGGTGTTTGATGTTCCCTGGACGTCGTGTCGGTGTTGATGTTCCTGGACGTGTCGGTGTCGGTGTTTGATGTTCCTGGACGCGTCAGTGATCGGTGTTTGATGTTCCCTGGCGTGTCGGTGATCGGTGTTTGATGTTCCCTGGACGTTAGTAATCGGTGTTTGATGTTCCTGATGTCGGTGTCCGGTGTTTGATGTTCCCTGGACGTGTCAGTGATCTGTGTTTGATGTTCCTGGACGTGTCAGTGATCGGTGTTTGATGTTCCCTGGACGTGTCGGTGATCGGTGTTTGATGTTCCCTGGACGTGTCTGTGATTGGTGTTTGATGTTCCCTGGACGTGTCTGTGATCGGTGTTTGATGTTCCCTGGACGTGTCGGTGTCGGTGTTTGATGTTCCCTGGACGTGTCGGTGTCGGTGTTTGATGTTCCCTGGACGTGTCGGTGATCGTTGTTTGATGTTCCCTGGACGTGTCAGTGATCGGTGTTTGATGTTCCCTGGACGTGTCAGTGATCGGTGTTTGATGTTCCCTGGACGTGTCCGTGATTGGTGTTTGATGTTCCCTGGGCCGTGGTGTCGGTGTTTGATGTTCCTGGACTGTCGGTGATGGTGTTTGATGTTCCTGGACGCGTCGGTGATCGGTGTTTGATGTTCCTGAGACGTGCCGGTGATCGGTGTTTGATGTTCCCTGGACGTGTCTGTGATCTGTGAGGCAGCCACCAGCACGCACCGTCAAGTTATATAAGTTCATAAAGGTTTACACGCGGCTATAAATTACACGAGCATGAGCTGTGAACGGAAGCAGAAGACGACGACACATGACTTACGACAACGACGCCTGACGATGTCGCTCCCTCCCTCCCTCCCAACGCTAGTCAAATTAGTGTTGTCTATCCTACTAGCCCTCGCCCCTTGCCCTGCCTCTCCTCGTCCCCGACTCGCCTCGTCGCGTCACGTCCTCGCCTTGCCTCGCCCTCGCCTCACCCTCGCCTCGCCCTCGCCTCGCCCTCGCCTCACCCTCGTCTCGCCCTCGCCTCGCCCTCGCCTCGCCCTCGCCTCGCCCTCGCGCCACCTTGCTGACGACTGTCCCACGCACAGTACTGTCAGGCTGGTGGTGGCCATCTTGTGAAGGTGGTCACTTATTTCGTGAGGGTGATGGCCTTATTTTTAGGATGGTGGCCATGTTGTAAGATAGTGGCCATGTGTGAAGATGATTATGTGGTAATATAATGGCTTGAGTACACACGTCCCAGACACACACACAGTGAGTATATAATCAGAGAAGGTATATATAAGAACCTCTTATTGTAGAGACCAAGGGGGAGAGGCTGATGGGAAGAAGTGAGACAGTGAGGAGGAGAGGGAAAGAGGGAGAGAGGGAGAAGAGGGGAAGGAGGAGGACGGTCAGAGTGAGAGGGAAGAGGAGGAGGAGGAGGAGGAAGAGGGTCAGAGTGAGGGTGATGAGAGGAGGAGGAGGAGATGGGGGGTGATGGTGAGGAGGAGGGGGAGAGGGTCGAGGAGGGTGATGATGAGGAGGAGGGGAGGGGGAAGAGGGTCAGAGGAAAGGGAAGAGGAGGAGGAGGAGGAAGAGGGTCAGAGTGAGGGTGATGATGAGGAGGGGGGGAGGGGGGGGGAGGGGGCAGAGTGAGGGTGATGATGAGGAGGAGGGAGGAGGGAAGAGGGTCAGAGTGAGGGTGATGATGAGGAGGAGGGAGGAGGAGGAGGAAGAGGGTCAGAGTGAGGGTGATGATGAGGAGGAGGAGGGGGGGGGGGGTGAGGAGGAGGAGGAGGGGAGGGGTCGAGGAGGTGATGATGAGGAGGAGGGAGAGGGAAGAGGGTCAGAGTGAAAGGGGGAGGGAGGAGGAGGAGGGAAGAGGTCAGGAGGGGGTGATGACGAGGAGGAGGAGGGAAGAGGGTCAGAGTGAGGGTGATGAGGAGGAGGAGGAGGGAGCAGGACCTGTCAGCAGCTCGTGTAACAACAAGTCCTCCTGCCCCAGCATCCGACACTGCCAGTGATACCTGCCTGTCACGCAGGTCCTGCGGGCCCCTGTGTGTGTGTTATTTGTCTCACTTGTCTACCAGCTTCTAAGCCTTACCTGTGTGTGTCTGTCACTTGTGTATCTCAGCTTTGCCTCAGTGTGGGTGTGCTAGGGGATGTGCAGGAGTGTACAGTATGTTTGGAGGGGTGACTGGGGAGGGATGTGTGATAGAGGGCGGTGTTTGTGTGAGGGGAAAGGGGAGAGTGTGTAAGGGGAAGGGGTGGGTGTGAGGTTAGGTTAGGTTAAGTTAGGTCAGCTGTTAGGAGGTTGCATAGCCAGGTAAGGTCTTGCAGCTCACATGAACGACTGACATTTCAAAATGATGATTCATATAGGACTGTGGAAGGAAAGAATTGGGACACACACACACACACACACACACACACACACACACACACACACGCACACAATATGGTCAAACCTGAAGTCAAATCAAGCTGCACTTTATCACTCGTGTCCACCAAAACACACACACATATTCCAGAGACACATTACCAAAAAAACACACAAAAACTGGAGGAGATTTAGAGATGGCTTGGAGGAGTGCCGTGCCCTGGAGGAACCGGTCGTCACTTGATCTCCCCGTCACCCGACTGGAGGAGTAGGAGGAGGAGTAGGAGGCGGCAGAGGCAGAGATCTCCATCAGCGAAGAGAACTTTATGCATCTCTCCCGCGAGTAAACAAACACTGGGCCAGTCGACACCAGCGTGTGTGTACACTCACGGCCACCACAACTTTTGTTTCCGGGACCAGCCAGCCTTGTTGTTATTGTCCACTGTATCTGTATTTTTCTGGCTAAATAAACCATTTCAGTATCAAGGGTGAGGCAAGAGTCACTGATGAACACATCCCTGGGGTTCCTTACACACGCACTAACATATCAATTGACCATCTTCACAGCCTTACCTATTTATATCTCTTCTTGACCGCAGAAATATGACTAACTTACTGTGTAGTTAATGCCTTGTACAGTATATAATGTTAACTTTAGAGGTGCATTTAAAGATCTTATATTCCTTGAAGTCGACGAGGCCGTTTGGGTGATTAGACAACTGCATTAGTCTGATCTTTCACTTTATTTATTTTGTGTTAAAAAGAATAATACATCAATATTGTTGCCTTCCTTAGTAATATAATATTTACCCATGAGTGTAAACATTATCTGCTGCTTCAGTCATATCATAAAGTTGTCCCGGTTGTCTCCTCTTGCGCAGTCCATCAGTCTTTTATTCTTTCTTTATGTAAACATCACCTCAGTATCTCTCGGCCACGTCATCACTGGAATCGCTCTCCAATCCGGTATCAGGGCTGGTCTTTTTTATCAGCCGGCCAACAACGCTTGTTCTAATATTACTCAACACAATGCTGGGTGGTGATGTTACTCAGTCTAGTGATATCCTGCACCACTCTATTTTTTAACCTTAAGTCATTTTTTTTAAAGGTTTTACAGTCAAGTTTTACAAGTTAATATAAGTTCATTTGTCTTTTTATCGTTATTATTTTATTTTGTCGTTATCTTTCTTGGTTTATTATCGTTGTTATTATTAGAGCATTAGATTTAGTCACGTCTAACAATGTGTTCCAATCAGGCCTAAGTGACTCCAAGTGTACTGTAAGATAATCTAATGATTTTGGTGCGTGTGTGTAATAAAAATAAATATAAAAACATAAATAATAAATAAGAATAATAATTAACGGTTTATTGAAAGACCATGGCAGCCAGAAGGCTGAAAATTTACAGTTGCATAATTGGGGAATGGGTCTTTTGATTGACAAATAATATACAAGTAACATATGTGATACAAATATGATATATAACAACAAGGTGGAGAGAAGGTCATACTACAGGGCATTTCAACATTGTGACTGCAAGATTGAATGGGAGTGAATACACTGGTTTATTACAAGTTATTGATAATTTTTACAATGGTTGGGACTTGGCTGTTCGTATAGCGATCAGTACGTGCTCGTATGGGCTGGATGTGGTTGTGGTGTCGAACAGTAATTTGCGGAAGAGGGATCTCGGGTGGTAGTAGGAGCCGGGGTGGAAGATGGTGCAGAAGCTTCTCGCCAAATTTGCAGATGAGGTCGTGGCGATGATCAGAGAGCCGAGAGGGTCAGTGTGTTGAGCGTTTCTTGATATAAATATATAATAATAATTAACGGTTTATTGAAAAAATTCTGCTGCCCGAAGGCTGAAAATATCATTGGACATAAATGACTTATTACATACATTGGTGGTAACAAAAGCTTTCATTAGAAAGGTAAAGGAACATACAGTGAACATACAGATTAATGTAGGTGTTGAACAGCAAACTCGTGGTGTAATACTCCCTCCCAGATGGTGTTAGGAGGAACTCACGTGGTGTGGTAGTTCCCTCAGATGGTGTTATGAGGGACCTGGCGTGGTGTATTAATTCCCTCGCAGATGGTGTTATGAGGGGCCTCACGTGGTGTAGTAATTCCCATCAGATGGTGTTATGAGGGACCTCACGTGGTGTAGTAATTCCCCATCAGATGGTGTTATGAGGGACCTCGTGGTGTAGTAATTACCTCACAGATGGTGTTATATGAGTGAGGTTTGGTCCCAGCCTTCCTATCGTAGACGGATCACATCACTGGTTGTTGTTGGGTCTCACGGGCCGTTATCACTGGGTACCTGGGACCTCACTGTGTGAAGGTTAACTTGGGTACGACTGTTACTGTTGAGTTGTTCTCACTGACATAAGCACTGTTCACCTCTGTTTAACACTGGTTCCGTTCTTTCCCTAAATTAAATTGTAACTTCTGGCGAGAACTTGTTGATATTCCGGTGGGGAGGAGGGTTCAGGGGAGGGTTGGTATGGGCCAACAACAGTTGACCTGGCTGCTCCTCTCGGAGCAGCCAGGTACGTCTTGACCCTTCGGTGGTCAGGATATGTGTGTGTGTGTGTGTGTGTGTGAGTGCTCCCGTACATATCAGATTATCATAAAAATACCTTTACTATAAATCATTAGAGAACGATTTTCATAAGTCTTTGAAGATGAGAGCTAAAATGACTACTTTGCCACAGAAAGATCCGAGTTAGGTTAGGTTAGGTTAAGTCAGGTTAATTTAGGTTAGGTTAGATTAGTCGTTAAGAACAAAAATAACAAGTCCTATACTATAATCTAATTACCATCACACTGTCATACGTCCTGACAGCCTTGTGATGTGAGTTCAACAGTTTGCTTCACTGCCGGAGGAAGATAATGCCTACAGTAGAGTGGTTTATTAATTACGCGCAAAGTCCAATCGCCATAACAAAACCCGACACTTATCTTTTATACCAATGTAGTATTTCATAGCGTAAGAAAATTTCAACAGAACTTTAGAATTTTTTTTTCGATGACTACAACAGAGCTGTATGGGAGTGATGTTATCTCTGTACTACAACCTGCCTCGTGTACACTGGGAGACATAAACAGTTATTATCTTATTAAGTGGCGGGAGAAAAACTAAGACAGGTTATACCGAGAAATAAGATATGGGTCGATCTCTTCAGGGACGACAGCTTCCGTTACCTCTCCTCCGCTCCGTCGTGGTGGCCGACAGCTCTCACGTCACCATCACCCGACAGCTCTGACGTCACCTTCACCCGACAGTTCCGACGTCACCAATCACCCGACACCTCTCACGTCACTAATCACCCGACAGTTCTGACGTCACCAATCACCCGACAGCTCTGACGTCACCATCACCCGACAGCTCTGGCGTCACCTTCACCCGATAGTTCTGACGTCACCAATCACCCGACACCTCTCACGTCACCTTCACCCGACAGTTCTGACGTCACCAATCACCCGACAGTTGTGACGTCACCAATCACCGACAGTTCTGACGTCACCAATCACCCGACAGCTCTGACGTCACCATCACCAGACAGCTCTGGCGTCACCTTCACCCGATAGTTCTGACGTCACCAATCACCCGACAGTTCTGACGTCACCAATCACCCGACAGCTCTGACGTCACCATCACCTGACAGCTCAACACACAACACAACACAACATACAAAACACTACGTTACACTACACTCTACACTACACGCTACACTACACTACACCACGCTACGTTACACTACACCACGCTACACTACACTACCACGCTACACTACACTACACCACGCTACACTACACTACACCACGCTACTACACTACACCACGCTACTACACTACACCACGCTACGTTACACTACACCACGCTACGTTACACTACACCACGCTACACTACACTACACCACGCTACACTACACTACACCACGCTACACTACACTACACTACACCACGCTACACTACACTACCCCACACCACACTACACTACCACTACACTACACTACACCACGCTACACTACATTACACTACACACTACACTACACTACATTACACTACACTACACTACACTACACTACACTATACCACGCTACACTACATTACACTACACTACACTATACTACACTACACTACACCACGCCACATTACACTACACCACACTACACTGCACTACCACAATACACTACACCACACCACGCTACACTACACTACACTACACACGCCACATTACACTACACCACACTACACTGCACTGCACCACGCTACAACCACACTACCACCACTTTACTACACTACTACACCACGCCACATTACACTACACCACACCACGCCACACTACACTACACTATATTATCATCATCCGTGACGTGTGAAGCGTAGCAGATAGTTTGTGGTGGGAAAAAGTGGGAAAGTTGTGAGCCAGTATTTATGCCATAAATACATATTAGACCATCGGGACACTGGCTTCTGCGCTAACCTTCTCATAACGTTGTTCAGATTCTCACACTTTGCTACGTCAGCTATTTTCCACGAAATGAGGCTATCTATTTCCTGAGGTATCAAGAGCCCTTAATTATAGCATTACTTTTTTCTACAAGTTTTTTTGGGGGCCATATAAAGGCAGTGAATTTTTGTGAGGTTCGGTAAATTGGTAATGGGGTCTGAGCCGTCTTTACACATCTTGAGGTAAAATATTAGTTATCATATTGTTACTGAAAATATATCGTGTTATTTTTATATATATTTTGAGTTATTTGGTGGCAAGGGGAATTATTTTATAAGGCATCAATTACTGTTTATGTTATAGTTATTACGTGATAAGTTACAAGGAACAGGAGTTAGGCTTCACTGGACGAAGAGTAACACCTCCTAGACTGTATGAGGCGTTATGTTTACAATATATGTATAATATATTACGATTTGTTTGTGTAGATAAACAAGTTAGACCGAGATATAAGGTACTATAAACATTGGGTGCATGTGGTGGTTCAGGCAAGTACAGGAACAAGTATTGACAAGGTGAAAAAAATTAATAAATACTGTATTGCCGCACGCCATGTTGTGTTCCAATATTATATGGTTAGTGTTAATGTAGTATATGTTCTTTTAAAGCGTAGTAGCCATTATTTTATGTTATTTGAAAGGTTAATATCTTCTTTATCGAAGTTTTATTACGCTGTGTAGATAAAAAATTCTTCATTATGTCCATTGATCTTATCGTGAGGTGAATATAACATTATTTCATCTAGAAGTTCATCTCATGACCATAACTTCATAACGTCATGTCCTGGGAAGAGCTATGAATGTTATGTTGCGTTGTGTTATTTGGTTGTTATGTTATGTTATGTTATGTTATGTTATGTTATGTTGCGTTGTGTTACGTTATGTTATGTTATGTTATGTTATGTTCAGGAGTTGGTTTTATACTGTACTATGTCCATAAAGGCATCACTAACACCCACACACAGTACACGTTGGTAATGGGCGTTAGTTCTGGTTCCCAGAGGAGGCGGTGAGCGGGAGTCAAGTTTGTATACCTCGGTGGGGCGGACCACGACAACCTTCATAGTGTTGTTCTAAATTACGTCCAAAATAAGTTGAAAGATATATCCTGCTGAACGGACAGCTCGTTATTATTATTACTATTATTATTATTTTTTTAACATGCTTACATATGAGTCTAATTTTGCTTTTGGTAGCGGGGGGGGTGAGGAGGACGAAGCAGATTAATAATAAGCGAGGAGTTATAACAGAGGAAGTGTGTAGGAGACTTACAACAGTAGATTTTATTTGGTCGCTAAGTCTTCCGCTCACCAGAGGATGTGAAGAAACCCTGCCACCTGAGGGTTCACGCGTCACCCCACCAGGTTTATTACTGCAGAGGATCGTGGTGGTGGTGGAGTGACGTTGAGGGGGCTTTTTTTATGGGGATTGGCCCACCCAGGCAGGTCACTGACCCACATCAAGGCCTGGGGGCGAAATGTATAATAATAATAATAATAATAATAATAATAATAATAATAATAATAATAATAATAATAATAATAATAATAAAAAGAACCATAAAGAAATACAAAATGAAAAAAAAGATCAAAAATGAGAAACAATATATGTATGTTGTGTTGTCAAGATAAGAGAAACAATTGAGACCCTGCAATTGTGTGTAAATGAGGCAGAAAGTCAGATCATCAACCTGGGACTTGGTCACATATGGCAGCAGGGTCATTAGACAACACATTATGCTTAATATCTTCCCAGGCGCAGGTACCTCCTGTTTGGTAGCTGCCTACTACCTACTGCAGTACGGATACCCAACCTAGTGTATACACCTGTGTTTCAACTGTACCCTACCTCACCACACCTGTACCCCTACCTCACCACACCTGTCCCTACCTCACCACCTGTACCCTACTCACCACACCTGTACCCCACTTCACCACACCTGTACCCCCCACCACACCACCCACCCCCACCACACCCTGTTACCCCACCCCCACCACCCTGCCCCACCCCACCACACCTGTACCCACCTCACCACACCTACCCTACCTGACCACACCTGTTACCCTACCCCACCACACCCTGTCCCCACCTCACCACACCTGTACCCCACCTCACCACACCTGTACCCTACCTCACCCACACCCAGCCACCTCACCACACCTGTACCTCACCTCACCACACCTGCCACCCTACCACCACACCTGTACCCCACCTCACCACACCTGTTACCCCCATTCACCACACACCTGTACCCTACTCACCACACCTGTACCCTACCTCACCACACCCAGCCTCTACCTCACCTCCCCACCTTGCACTTCTTCACCACACCTGTACCTACCTCACCACACCTGTGCCCTACCTCACCACACTTTGTACCCCTACTTCACCACACCTAGCTCTCTACCTCACCACACCTTACCCTACCTCACCACCATTACATGCACACACTATTAACGTTTCCTATACACACTTCTCAATACTATTAACAGCGACTCCGTGTCTTTCGTGTCAGGTCAGGTCAGATCGTCAGATGAAAGATCAGATTTTTATGTTGCTGGTTTGGTTTGGTTAGATTAGATTAGATTAGATTAGGTAAGGTTTGGTTTGGTTTGGTTAGGTTAGGTTAGGTTAGGTTAGGTTAGGTTAGATCAGGCTAGAGTAAGGTAGAATAAGGTTAGGCTAAGAATTAGTATTTGAGAGTTGAATATTGGCGGACAACCTTTTTAATGTACACCGCACCCGCAAGGTCTAAAACCGCAACCGCAAGATTTTCCTTTATGATTCCCGCATTACTCTCGCGGGTGGACAGGTAGGGTGATGGTGGACAGGTAGGGTGATGGTGGACAGGTCGGGTGATGGTGGACAGGTGGAGGTGATGGTGGACAGGTAGGGTGATGGTGGACAGGTAGGGTGATGGTGGACAGGTAGGGATGATGGTGGACAGGTGGAGGTGATGGGACAGTAGGGGTGATGGTGGACAGTAGGGGTGATGGTGACAGGTAGGTGATGGTGACAGGTCGGGTGATGGTGGACAGGTGGAGGTGATGGTGGACAGGTCGGGTGATGGTGGACAGGTAGGGTGATGGTGGACAGGTAGGGGTGATGGTGGACAGGTAGGGTGATGGTGACAGGTGGAGGTGATGGTGACAGGTAGGGGTGATGGTGGACAGGTAGGTGATGGTGGACAGGTAGGGTGATGGTGGACAGGTAGGGTGATGGTGGACAGGTGGAGGTGATGGTGGACAGGTGAGGGTGATGGTGGACAGGTGGAGGAGGGTGGTGGGTGATGGTGACAGGTAGGGTGATGGTGGACAGGTAGGGTGAGTTAACATTATGAGTGAGTGAGGGAAGGTCAAGGACAGCAGGTCACACCCTACACACGCAGACACACACACACACACACACACACACACACACACACACACACACACACACACACACACACACACACACACACATCCTCCTTCTCACACACATTCTCCCCTTCCTTCCTCCCTGCATCCATTTCCCCCTCCTTCCCTCCTTCCCTTCCACACACCCCTCCTTCGTTCCTGGACAAACAACAGACGGAAACAGTCGTTTTTACAATTCGTGAGGAGGTAAGATGGAGTGGTTCATCTTGAGAGCCGAAAAAACACTCCAATAGCAGCGGCGGCAGTCAGTGAGTACCATACATTACCCACCTGACGATGATTTGGGGCAGCGGCAGGTGTGGTTTATGAGGCCAAGACGCGACACTTCAATCATTTTTTGGGGGCGAGAAGGTAGTTATTGTGTTGAAGAGAGGCTATAGTGATGGTGGTACGTGTGTGTGTGTGTGTCCCAAGACCTTCACCACCATCACCACTGTCATCATCCTCTGCCTTGCTGTTGTTGTTGTTCTGCTGTAAGTCGGGGATGTAAGCCTGGTGGTAAATCAAGGTCTTATTCTTATTTTAATCATTAATACTGTACAACTTTTACTCTGTCTCACATTCTAGAAATGATTAGGTTAGGTTAGGTTAGGTTAGGTTAGGTTAGGTTAGGAAGAGTAGCGTACGTGAGCTGTGGTGAGTCATGGTGGCGTGGGAGAGAGAGACAGACACATGCTGGGACCAAACTTTGATCCTGTTGTATGGCTCATCTGACTGGCTGGCAGGGCCCTGGCAAACACACACACACACACACACGGGACGATGGCTGGTTCATCACGGTAATAACTTTTGAGAGAGTCGCAGCGTACATCACCTCCTCCTCCTACTTCATTCCTTCTTCCTGTTCAGTTTTCCACACGGGTTTTGGCGGCTCTGAATTTCACACATCGAGCGTGTCATGATTTGTGCCTCTCGCTCGCTCGTTCGCTCGTTCGCCTTTTGAGAGCCAGGGTATAACCCCAGTCATCGAGTGAATGGTGATTAGGATAAGTTGGTGCGCGGGTGATTTAAGACCTGAACATAACCATTACGGTAACGACACCAGCAGTAGGAGCAGCGGGGCCTTCATCGTCTGTCTGCAGGATGGTGCTCTCACCATCCTGCAGACAGCCAGGAACCTGGTGCACCGTCCTCTGAGGCCAGACACAAGTACTGTATGTCCATCTTGCAACGAGGGTGTCACCGGGACCAAGCTGCTGTGACTGTGGGAGAGAGAGAGGTGTGTGTGTGTGTGTGTGTGTGTGTGTGTGAGAGAGAGGAGGTGTGTGTGTGAGGGTAAGGGAGGGTGTGTGTGTGTGTGTGTGTGTGTGTGTGTGTGTGTGTGAGGGTGGGGAGGGGTGTGTGTGTGTGTGAGGGGTGTGGGGGAGGGTGTGTGAGGGGTGTAGAGGGAGTGTGTGTGTGTGTGTGTGTGTGAGGGTGTGGGGTGTGTGTGTGTGTGTGTGTGTGGTGGGGTGTGGGGGGAGGGGTGGGGGGTGGGGTGTGGGGGGGGGTGTGTGTGTGGGGAGGTGGGGGAGGGTGTGTGTGTGTGTGTGTGTGTGTGTGTGTGTGTGTGTGGGGAGGGGTGGGGGGAGGGTGTGTGTGTGTGTGTGTGTGTGTGGGAGGGGTGTGTGTGTGTGTGTGAGGTGTGGGGGAGGGGGGGTGTGGGTGTGGGGAGGGGGTGTGTGTGTGTGGGTGTAGGGGGAGGGGTGTGTGTGTGTGTGTGTGTGTGTGTGTGTGAGGTGTAGGGGAGGGGTGTGTGTGTGTGAGGTGTGGGGGAGGTGGGTGTGTGGGTGTGGGGAGGTGTGTGTGTGTGTGTGTGTGTGTGGGGGGTGTAGGTGTGTGTGTGTGTGTGTGTGTGGGGGTGGGGGGGAGGGTGTGTGTGGGTGTAGGGGAGGGTGTGTGTGTGTGTGTGTGTGTGTGTGGTGTGGGGGGGGAGGGTGTGTGTGTGTGTGGGGTGTAGGGAGGGTGTGTGTGTGTGTGTGTGTGTGTGTGTGGGTGTGTGTGTGTGTGTGTGTGTGTGGGTGTGTGTGTGGGTGTGGGGAGGTGGGTGTGTGAGGGTGTGGGAGGGTGTGTGTGTGTGTGTGTGTGTGGGGTGTGGGGGGAGGGTGTGGGTGTGTGTGTGTGAGGTGTGGGGAGGGTGTGGGTGTGTGTGTGTGAGGTGGGGGAGGGGTGTGGGTGTGTGTGTGTGTGTGTGTGTGTGGGGTGTGGGGGAGGGTGTGGGTGTGTGTGTGGGGTGTGGGGAGGGTGTGGGGGGGGTGTGGGGGAGGGTGGGTGTGTGTGAGGTGTAGGGGGAGGTGTGGGTGTGTGTGTGAGGGGGTGTAGGGGGAGGGTGTGTGTGTGAGGGTGTAGGGGAGGTGTGGGTGTGTGTGTGGGTGTGGGGAGGGTGTGGGTGTGTGTGAGGTGTGAGGGGGAGGGTGGGTGTGTGTGTGAGGGTGGGGGGAGGTGTGTGTGTGTGAGGGTGTAGGGAGGTGTGGGTGTGTGTTAGGGTGTGGGGAGGGTGTGGGTGTGTGTAGGGGTGTGGGGGAGGTGTGTGTGTGTGGTGTGGGGGGGTGGGGGGTGTGTGTGTGTGTGTGTGTGTGTGTGGGTGTGTGTGAGGGTGTAGGGGAGGGTGTGGGTGTGTGTGAGGGGTGTGGGAGGGTGTGGCGGGGGTGTTGTGACGAAGACTGGTGTTTGGTGCTGATTATACACATTAGGATCTTGAATGGTCTAGTCTACCCTTGGTAAGATTGATGGTGATAATGGTTTGGTCTGGTACCTGGTGTTGTCCCCCTCCCTCTCTCTCCCCATTACATACATTGCAATTTCTCTCTTGTTCTCATTCCTCACACTTATCTCTCTTCCGTCTCTTCAGTTCTGGTTGGGAAGTGATAATATTTCCTGTATTAAAATGTAATACTCTGCCGCTGCATGTCAACAACTTATTCGGCTATAAGTGTGTCCTCTAGACGTCAACCAATGAGAAACTTGAGTGACATTTATAAGGTTTATCATACTCTAGATGTTAACCAGTGAGAAACAAACCTGTCCTTTAAGTTAATCGTACACTAGACGTCCAACGAGGAGCAAGTGTTATTATTATTATTATTATTATTATTATTATTATTATTATTATTGTTATTATTATTATTATTATTATTATTATTATTATTATTATTATTATTATTATTATTATTATTATTATTAATGTTATTGTTATTATTATTATTATTATTATTATTGTTATTATTGTTATTATTATTATTATTATTATTATTATTATTATTGTTATTATTATTATTATTATTATTATTATTATTATTATTATTATTATTTCAAGTGTAATTATATTATTTTCTTTAACACAGTGTCTTACTGGGACAATAACCTCACTAGCCTGATGGATTAACTGAAGCTCAAGAAAGAACCAAAATGCATAACAAGATGACTCAAAATGGCATAGATCCGGCAGCTATTTAAGGGCGGAGTGGATACAGCACACTGAACACGAAGCTACCTCCCTCCTCTTCCTCAACCAACGCCAGGTAAACATTGCTCGTGTGTGGACGGTAATGTCAGAACTCACCTGATTTTTCTTGTTAAGGGTAAATAGGTTAATTGGTTGGATGCCTAAGTGAGATTGACGTAGGTTATGGAAGTTGGTGACGATTATGGGGTGATGAAGAGTGAATTGTGGTGGAGTGGTACGTTGTATGTGGTGGTGGAACAATTCTTCTTCTTTGGTGGTGGAACAATACTTTTTATCTGGTGGTGGAACAATATTTCTTTGGTGGTGGAACAATTCTTCTTATCTGGTGGTGGAACAATACTTCTTATCTGGTGGTGGAACAATACTTTTTCTCTGGTGGTGGAACGATATTTCTTTGGTGGTGGAACAATTCTTCTTATCTGGTGGTGGAACAATACTTCTTCTCTGGTGGTGGAACAATATTTCTTTGGTGGTGGAACAATACTCTTCTCTGGTGGTGGAACAATCTTCTCTGGTGGTGGAACAATATTTCTTTGGTGGTGGAACAATACTTCTTCTCTGGTGGTGGAACAATTCTTCTTCTCTGGTGGTGGAACATACTTCTCTGGTGGAGGAGGAGGAGTGCCAACCTCACCTACAGGAGGGGAGGCGAGGAGCCGGGAGGAGAGGGGAGGAAACTGGGGAGGAAAGAGCTGCAATGGAGGAGAGGAGAGAAATAAAGAAGAGGGGAGAAGGACAGGGAATGATAATGGAAGAAAGGGGAGGGAGAAGAGAAGAGGAGAAGCTTTCTTTTTTTTTCATTCTCTTTTTATTTATTCTTTATTTTATTTTCCTCTCCTTTCGCCATTTCCTCCCCTTTCCTCTCCTTCCCTCCCTCTCTCCTCCACTGCTCTGCTTTCATTACACGCTCACCCTCTTATTATCTGAAATAACTCTTCCACTTCACGCTCGCCCTTCCCTCCTCCTCCCTCCTCCTCCCTCCTCCCTCCCTCCCTCCCTCCACGAATCCTTCTACTATTCTTTTTGTGTTTTTTGCTCGTTGGTTCAATAGTAGTTGTTCTCAGTGGATAAATGGTGGATCACCCTCTTCCCGTGCTGAGACACCTTCCCCTACCTCTTACATTGACTTTAATTGATATCCATTACACGACAGGTGTGAGCAAAGGTGGATCATTCATCATCATATCCCGTCGACTCTTCCTTGACTTGATCATTATACCTGGAGCGAGTTACTATTACTACTACTACTACTACTACTACTACTACGTTTTATTTTAATCGTGGCCATCAACTTCCTCTTATAGCCACACCTTGGCCACAATTTTATTACCTGAATGTCCTCATACAAAGGTAACTACCTGAGCTGCTACTTCCGGACAGGTAACCTTTCTTTCACAGTATCGTCATCACAGGTAAGTTTTATTACACACACTATCATCTCCACTGGCTGGCTGGCTGGTTGACGAAGTTCACACAACCTGTTATTTCATACAAGATTGATTTATTAAGATCATTATATAACTTACGTGTCTTCATTATACTCGGGAGTACTTGTTTCTGTCATTATATCCGTTTTTGTGTAAGTAGACTATAAAGATATATATAACGTATAGTACAGCGTCTTGGTATACTCAGGTGCTTATTAAGGTATATTTTATATGAGTCTCCGTTCCTGATCCTTATTTCCGTCGGGGGGTGATGGGGGGCAGGTAAGTGAGTGGGGAGGGCAGGTAGGAGTGTGTGGGGGGCAGGTAGGTGGGGGGGGAGTGGGGGTGTGTGTGGGGGGCAGGTGGGGTGTGTGGGGGCAGGTAGAGTGAGTGTGGAGGGCAGGTAGAGGTGTGTGGGGGCAGGTAGAGTGTGTGGGGAGAGGGTAGAGTGTGTGGGGGCAGGTGGGATATTGTGTGGGGGCAGGTGGGGTGTGTGGGGCGGCAGGGTGTGGTGGGAGGGGACAGGTAGAGTGGGGGGGCAGGTAGAGGTGGGGGGGGCAGGTGAGTGGAGGGCGGGTAGGTGGGGCAGGTAGAGTGTGGGGGCAGGTGGGAGTGTGTGGGGGTGGGGCGGCAGGTAGAGTGGAGGGGACAAGTAGAGTGGGGGGAGGCAGGTGTATGAATATATCTCATCATTGGTGGTGGTGGTTGGGTTAAGACGCCTGTGTTGTTCATGTAAAATTAACCCGTTTACTGGCCCTCATCGGTGACTTAAGGCGATAAATTGCAGCGTCTCGGCCATAATGACTCCGGTAGACCATGGTGAGGGGGGGCGTCAGGCGAGTACTGGGTGATCATGTATGTACTCTGGTGTGTGTGTGTGTGTGTGTGGACTCTGGGCATGTGTGTGTGTGTGTGTGTCTCTGGTGTGGACTCTGGTGTGTGTGTGTGTGTGTGGACTCTGGTGCATGTGTGTGTGTGTGTACTCGGTGTGGACTCTGGTGTGTGTGTGTGTACTCTGGTGTGGACTCTGGTGTGTGTGTGTGTGTGTGTGTACTCTGGTGTGGACTCTGGTGTGTGTGTGTGTGTGCTCTGGTGTGTGTGTGTGTGTGTGTGTGTGTGTGTGTGTGTACTCTGGTGTGTACTCTGGTGTGTGGCCCATACCTCCCTCCCTCCCTCCTGCAGTTGATGAAGCAGTGTGATCGTCTTTTGTTTCGTAGATCAATCTAATTTATGTGCAACTGTTATCTTATCAAAGGTAGACTGTGGTAATATTATTTTAGTAAGAGTGTCGTGTCATGTGAACCGCCTCATCACTTATGTTTGGCTTCCTGAGCGAAAAATATCAATCTGTCGGCTTCAATAAAGGAATGGCCGTCGTGTTTGGCTATCCCGCCCTATTTATAGCCAAATTTATAGCCAAATTTATAGCCAATTTAGCCTGCAGCCCTACTACTTATTTACATCAAGCAGAGACCTTCTTCATATCGCGCCAATCAAGTATCATCTTGGTGGTCGTGCGTGAAAATCAATTACATATTTTTTTCTTCTTAGTCTTACATGTAATAGAAACATTAACTGTGCTTACGAGCGATAATGGCGAACACTTGTTTTGTTGACCAGATAAGCGAAGAATCAAGGAGTTACATACATGTTTAAAAGGGTATAATTTACGAATTAATGTCAGAGAATGAAATATGTAGATGTAGCTTAAGTGTGTGTGTGTGTGTGGGGGGGTGTTGCTTGTACTGTAGGTGTGTTATGTGGCCTGGGGTGGCGTCTCTCAGGAAGGCGGCTGGACTCTGGAGGGTGATTTGAGTGTGTGAATGACTGAGTGTGTGAGTGACTGAGTGTGTGAGTAAGTGAGAGTGAGTGAGTGTTGTTGACATGTGGGCTTGACATTAATACGATCTTCTGTTTTTGGGGGTCAATTTGTATTCTACACTGGCGCTTTCCTCCCTCATCTGCTCTCCCTCAACTATCCCTCTATCTCCCTAACCTCCCTTCCTTCTTCTCCTTCCTCAATCCTTCCTCCCTACACACACACAGGAAAAGAGAAAAAACGCATGAAGCTACAATTACCCACCATTATCAGAGAAACTTAAAGAAAACAAAACACTCACATACTTTGCCTAACCTAACCTAACCTAACCTAACCTAACCTAACCTAACCTAACCTAATAACCTACCTGTGAGAAGAAATTATATTATGAAGTCAGGTGGGGAGGAGGAGGAAGAAGAGCAGGACGCCTGTTGATGTTGTGTCTTAATTAAGGAGGTTGGTGTGTGTGTGTGTGTGTGTGTGTGTGTGTGTGTGTGTGTGTGTGTGTGTGTGGGTGTGTGTGTGTCAAGAGATAATTGTCAGAGAATCCATGATCACTCTCTTAACCCCTTGTGTGTACTGTACGTGGGTTACCTCTGGTACACACACACACACACACACACACACACACACCACTCCAGGACATACAGGAAGAGCTTGAGGGGGCGAACTTAATAATTATGAAAAAGTAAAGTTAAGTTTTTCAACACCAAAGCCAGTGAGGCGTGTAAGACGGAGGTACAGCTACTGGTGTTAAGTGATGCTCCAGAGGTCTTGGGATGCTGGTGTGGTGATGGTGGTGGTGGTGATGGTGGTGGTGAAGATGGTGGTGAAGATGGTGGTGGTGGTGATGAGGATGGTGGTGATGATGGTGGTGAAGATGGTGGTAGTGGTGGTGTGATGAGGATGGTGGTGATGGTGGTGATGGTGATGATGGTGGTGGTGGTGGTGGTGATGGTGGTGAAGATGGTGTGGTGGTGGTGGTGATGAGGATGGTGGTGATGATGGTGGTGAGATGGTGGTAGTGGTGGTGGTGATGAGGATGGTGATGATGGTGGTGATGGTGGTGGTGATGATGGTGTGTGGAAGATGGTGGTGGTGTGACAATAGACAGAGAGACAAATAAACAGACAATCGGGCGGCAGATAATGACAACTCTCTCATATCATCCAAAATTTGTTCTAAACATTGTACCGAAACATAAAGAGGAATAATAATAATACTTTAACAGTATACTAACACACACACACACACACACACACACACACACACACACGTTAGTACAAAGTCCAAATGACCAAACAGCTGTCGGTCTCTTTGTACAGCCACAACAACAAGGTACACGCTGCTCTCATCACCCTTCCACTCTCTTACCGTCCACAACTACACCTTTTCACCTATCCGTTCAGACATTGTTACATAACTATTTGACAAATTTCATAACCGAATGACAGAACACTATCGAATGACAATTTAAAATAACTGTTGGTGGTATGTCATTCTCATTGTTCATTCTCAAACTATATGTATCTTTTATTGTTCACGTCTGTCAACTTCATAACACGTCAATCACTTCCGTTAGCATGAACCAACAGGTATTTTAGATTGTCATTCGATATGTGTTCTGTCATTCGGTTATGAAATTTGTCAAATAGTTATGTAACAATGTCTCAACGGATAGGTGAAAAGGTGTACTGGTGATGAGGGAGAAATGAGTGTGAGTTAATAATCCATTGACAGGTGATCATTTCCTGACACGTGATGATTGTATCCTTAAACCACGTCTACCTCTCCTGACCTCAGACAACGACCTCTCCTGACCTCGGACAACGACACAAAATACGAAAACTGGCATAAAACACAAACACAAAACATTACTCCCAGCATAAGGATCTCATCAGGTTATTTTTTCCTAGAATGTTTTTTATTAGCAAGAAGAAAGAATGATAACGATAATGACGACAATAACGATAATTAATAACGATAATAACAACGATAATAACGATGGTACTACTACTACTACTACTACTACTACTACTATTTTTTTATGGTCTCCAGCCTCCCCCAATAGCCATTCCTTCGCCACCATTTTATTACCTTAATATTAAATATCCTAATACATAGTAAGCTCTCCTAACTGTGTTGAGTTAGTTGAGCCGCAGATCTATGCGGCTTTCGGTGACTGTTGCCTCATAGTCAATATCTAATAATAATAATAATAATAATAATAATAATAATAATAATAATAATAATAATAATAATCCCTCACACAATCTCAGTCAGCCATCAAATACAGTCTCAATTACTCACCTTACACAGTCACTCGGTCAGACAGTTTCCACCAATGACGTACTAACTAACTATTGGTACCGGAAGAGTGTACTGGTACAGCTGTCAGCAAGAGTGTGCTGAATGTGCTGGTGCGCTGTCAGCAGGAGTGTGATACTGGTACAGCTGTCAGGCAGGAGTTTGCTAGTATGGTACAGCTGTCAGCAGGAGTGTGCTAATGCTGGTACAGCTGTCGGCAGGAGTGTGCTAAATGCTGGTGCAGCTGTCAGCAGGAGGTGTGCTAAGTACTGGTGCAGCTGTCAGCAGGGTGTGCTGGTACTGAGTACAGCTGTCAGCAGGAGTGTGCTGATGCTGTGGCTGTCAGCAGGTTTGCTGGTGGTACAGCTGTCAGCAGGGGAGTGTTCTTGGACACTGGTACAGCTGTCAGCGGAAGAGTGTGCTAGCACTGGTACAGCTGTCAGCGGTGTGCTAGTACTGGTACAGCTGTCATGGGAGCGTGTACTAGTACTGGTATAGCCGTCAGCGGGAGATTTTACTAGTACGGTAGCGTGGACTGAACGATCGTTGAAAAGTAATAAGTTTCAATTTATTGCTTTTGAGTGAACAGAATGTTCTGACAGTCGAAGAACGTGCGGATTGTTTCTGCAATTAATGTGTGTGTGTGTGTGTGTGTGTGTGTGTGTGTGTGTGTGTGTGTGTGTGTGTGTGTGATAGTATTTGTGGTTCTTACTTTTGTATTTGTTTCGTGTTTTTGATTGGTCTTGGGATTTCACTGTTCGTCAAGGTCATCATCATCAGGTAGACGTCTCCTCTCACCTGTCTCACCTGTTGTGTGTATGTCACTCTCTCTCATAGGTATGTCTTGGCTTATCATACAACTTGTCTGTAAACTATAGAAAGAAATACTGTCGTTGGCTCATACATGCTCTGTGTGTATGACACTACGCACACACACACACACACACACACCGTACTTGACTCATAAAGACTTTGAGCAATAAATCAACCTTGAGAGTTTATTGCATAACTCACATACAAGCACAGGTAATATCACGTCATTATTAGCTAATTAAAGGCAGGTGTGTAGTGATGGTTGATGAGTGTAAGGTGCGCCCCAGGTGGTGATGTATGAGGGACCTTAATGCTGCACTAAAGTTATGGTGTGTACCTCTGAACGCTCACACTAACAAACCTCCGAATAAGTGAAGGTTCGAATTAGTGAAGCTTTAAATTAGTGAATCTTCGAATTAATGAATTCCGGCAGTGAACCTTTGAATGAGTGAACCACGAATAGGTGAACCTTTGAATTAGTGAACCCTCAAATTAGTGAACCTTCGGAAAATTGATTCGTACCCGTTCAAATCACCCTTCCGGTGTTGTTAGCCTTCACCCTCCAGATCACAATTACCGTCAAACTGTCTTCTTTAAAAACTTGTTGGGCAAGCTTGAGAGGTGTATAAAGCTTGTTCTAAAATTGTCGGGTAAGCTTGAGAGTACTATAACTTTTATAGTCTAGAAACTATTGATAGCTAAGAATGCTACAAATCTTTCATAGTAGAATCTGAAAATTGTTGGGCAAGCTATAGAGGTTCTATAAAGCTTTAATATAGTCTAAAATCTATTGAACAAGCTTGAGATATTTGCAAAGTTTAGTCTAAAAATTGCTTGACAAGCTTTGAAGTTGCTATCAAACTTTACAATTTTGTCCAAAATATAATCAAGTTCTGGATATTAACTGATGATGTTTAACGGACAGACAGACGGGGAGACGGAGGACGGAAGGAATGAATCAAGTACAAGTTCTCTTTTGGTGTCGCAGGTAGGGTATTAGTCAATTACCACAGGTGTACGGTAATTTGTTACAAGGGACCGCATCATTGCTGAATAAGAGGAAGGCAGGTGCTTGTAGGTAGGGGCGTCTGTGAGTTATGGGCCTGGTGGGGTTACAGGAGAGGCAGGTGGTAGGCGCCCCTGAGTGAGCCGGATTATAGATGACGGGACATAGTAAGCGCCTTGGAGTGCAGAACAATTATAACGAGCGTCCTTGAACACAAAGGTCTGACAGGCGGGGTGTTCAAATGGAAAAAAACACATTTAAAACCCTTTTAAGGCGACCGATATCACGTGAACACTTCTGGCTGTGATGGCGATTGACACTGATATCAACCCCGAGGAAGGAAGGAGGAGGAAGGAAAACAAAATGACCAGTTTCTTGAAATCACCTAAGCGTACGGCAAATATGTGTTATTAACTTGGCTAAATCATCTTTGGGTGGGGAAGGAAGTTGTAAATCTTTAGCAACAAATAACGCCAGGGGTTGTGTTTAACGTTTGGCGCGCCTTTGTTTGAACTGTTATTGATAAAATGGGGTCGGAGTGTTTGATGGCTGGCGTAGGAGGTCAATTATAACGTTGTCCTGCTGGTGGTGATGGTGGTGTAGTAATGGTGTTGGTGATGGTGGTGTAGTGATGGTGTTGGTGATGGTGGTGTAGTGATGGTGTTGTTGGTGATGGTGGTGTAGTGATGGTGTTGGTGATGGTGTGTATTGGTGTTGGTGATGGTGGTTGTAGTGATGGTGTTGGTGTTGGTGGTGAGTGATGGTGTTGGTGATGGTGGTGTAGTGATGGTGTTGGTGATGGTGGTGTAGTGATGGTGTTGGTGATGGTGGTTGTGGTGATGGTGTTGGTGATGGTGGTGTAGTGATGGTGTTGGTGTTGTTGGTGTGGTGATGGTGTTGGGTGTTGGTGGTGTAGTGATGGTGTTGGTGATGGTGGTGTAGTGATGGTGTTGGTGATGGTGGTGTAGTGATGGTGTTGTTGATGGTGGTGTGGTGATGTGTTGGTGATGGTGGTGTAGTGATGGTGTTGGTGTTGGTAGTGTGGTGGTGGGGGGAGGGATAATATGAACTGGACAGGTGTGTAGTAGTGGTGGGGAGGGATAATATGAACTGGACAGGTGTGTGGTAGTGGTGGGGAGGGATAATATATGTTATGGACAGGTGTGTGTATTGAGAGCTTTAACTATGGTAGTGAGCTATCGTCCAGCCATCGTCTCTGTCCCCCTCTCTCTCTCATCCCCCTCTCCCCCCTCTCTCTCTCTCTGTGTTTCTCCTTCCTCCCCCACCACACACACCTGAACTGGACTGGCTGACCTGCAGGGAGCACCTGACCCAGATATAAGGAACGTGCGCCGATTAAGATCAATTAGACCGTCATTGCGATAATCGATTGTCATTTTAACCAACTCTCCTGCCGTGAGTATGTGTGTAGCCTTGTCCTCCCTGATGTATGCTGTATGCCGACCCTTGAGGGTGTGTGTAGCCTTGTGTCCTCCCTGATGTATGCTGTATGCCGACCTTGGTGTGTGTATCCTCCCCTGATGTATGCTGTATACCGACCCTTGAGGGTGTGTGTGTGTGTCCTCCCTGATGTATGCTGTGTGTGCCTTGAGGCTGTGTGCTGTCCTCCCTGATGTATGCTGTATGCCGACCTTGAGGTGTGTGTAGCCTTGTCCTCCTAGTATGCTGTATGCCGACCTTGAGGGTGTGTAGCCTTGTCCTCCCTGATGTATGTATGCCGACCCTTGGTGTGTGTGTCCTCCCTGGATGATGCTGTATGCCGACCCTTGAGGGTGTGTGTAGCCTTGTCCTCCCTGATGTATGCTGTATGCCGACCCTTGAGGGTGTGTGTAGCCTTGTCCTCCCTGATGTATGCTGTATGCCGACCCTTGAGGGTGTGTGTAGCCTTGTCCTCCCTGATGTATGCTGTATGCCGACCCTTGAGGGTGTGTGTAGCCTTGTCCTCCCTGATGTATGCTGTATGCCGACCCTTGAGGGTGTGTGTAGCCTTGTCCTCCCTGATGTATGCTGTATGCCGACCCTTGAGGGTGTGTGTAGCCTTGTCCTCCCTGGATGTATGTGCTGTATGCCGACCCTTGAGGGTGTGTGTAGCCTTGTCCTCCCTGATGTATGCTGTATGCCGACCCTTGAGGGTGTGTGTAGCCTTGTCCTCCCTGATGTATGCTGTATGCCGACCCTTGAGGGTGTGTGTAGCCTTGTCCTCCCTTGTATGCCTGCCGACCCTGTATGTCCTCCCTATGCTGTATGCCGACCCTTGAGGGTGTGTGTAGCCTTGTCCTCCCTGATGTATGCTGTATGCCGACCCTTGAGGGTGTGTGTAACCTTGTCCTCCCTGATGTATGCTGTATGCCGACCCTTGAGGGTGTGTGTAGCCTTGTCCTCCCTGATGTATGCTGTATGCCGAACCTTGAGGTGCATATTATGTTATTCTTTCTTTATGATCACCGGAAGAATATTCACCCTAGTTTATTTCACCTAAAGATTAACTAACCTAACCTAACCTAACCTAACCTAACCTCACTTAACCTAACTATTCATTTCGATTAATTGATGATTTGTCTTTCCATGAAAGAGTGAGCGGCCGGCGGTGACCTCGTCCCTCTTGACGATGGAACATGACGAGAGAGAGAGAGAGAGAGAGAGAGAGAGAGAGAGAGAGAGAGAGAGAGAATACACTTTGAAGGTAAGTGTTAACGAGATGGTGTACACTTCTACACTCTCTCATAGCTGTGTACGCAAGGGATTCAACACACACACACACACACACACACAGGTAGATTATGCTCCCCACGTGTATATTGGCAGGATATGTTCGCCGTGTGTAGGAGGGGCAGGTGAGAGGGTCGAGTCCCCAACACCTGGCGTCGATAATGTCCCTCTGTTGACCTTCACGACAGGTACAGTGGTTCTGTCCTCACGTGTAGAAGGTAAATGAGTTCGTGAGAGAGAGAGAGAGAGAGAGAGAGTGTGTGTGTTATTGCGTTCACTGGTATCTTTAAGTGGTATATTTATTGGCTGTGTTCCCAAGCGTAGGAAGAACATGAAGAATTTTGTGGGAATGTGTGCCTATGTATGTATGTTTGTGTATGTTCGTTGTGTGTGTATACGTTGTGTGTATGTACGTTGTATGTCTACATGTATGTGTGTGTGTTGTCCTCCCGATAAACGTAGTTACATGGTCTTGTCTTCTACAGGTGTGTTAATATTTGATGTCTTAAGGAACATTATGGTGAATTATTGTTGTGTTTTATGTTTGTCAGGTGATGTGGTTTGTTTTGGTTAGGGACCCTGTTATTGTGCATGTTATTACTGTGTTATTATTGTGTTATTATCGTGTCCCGTCACCACACACTTGTGACAATAGCTGCACTTTAAACCCACTTCCTCGTGTTACTCGCTACCATCACCACTTCCACCACCACCACTACCACCACCACCAACAACACTCACAAGCAAAAACATTGGATAAAAATAAGGTTTAACTCTTTGAAATGATAGAATTTTTATGTAGTTAGGTGATAATGGTTTGTGTGTGTGTGTGTGTGTGTGTGTTTTTTTTTTTTGTTGGGGGTAGTAACGTGCTGGTTGGAGACACACACACACACACCTCATGATAGGGTCTCAAGAGGCTGTTTGATGAAATAATCCAAATAATGTTTTGTGTAGACCACATTGACTAAAGTTGAATTGACAGACGAACTAGAAATTGATAAATAGTGTATACTCGTGCGCGCGCGTGTCCATCATTCGTACTACAGATTATATAGCAAGAGTATTCATTTATTTCCCTCTACACACATTTTTTAACATCGCCACACACTCTTTCAGTTGAACAATGGTCTCGTGGAAGGCAGCATGCAAGCGGTCATCATCCTCCGCCGATGCGCTGGGGCTTCAGAACACTGCCAGTCTTCTCACATTGCTTCATCTAGGCGTACAAATCTCTTGAGGTCGGCGCGGTGGTTCCATACTAGACGATATCGTCGGTACATCAGGGTAAGTGCCTTCTGCTTGACCAGCCATAACATATACTTCGCCTTTTATTGTTGGGTCGTTATAATAAGTCTGAAGCATAAAAATAACCGGAAGCGTAGAAACTTAGATATGTATTGTGGTTACTGTGTATGTTTCAACACCTCATTTATACTACTTATTTATAAAGGCTACACAGTTGTTTTATTTCAATGTGTGTGTGTGTGTGTGTGTGTGTGTGTGTGTGTGTGTGTGTGTGTGTGATACTCGAAATTGAATATTTTCAGTATTTCTTATTTTTTCTTTTAACCTTCAAGTAAATTATTGACAACATTTTAAACCAAACTCCTGTGTTTTAGAATTCTGCACTCAGTTTGGAGAATATTATACGGGATGACTTGCAGTCTTCATCACTGTGCAATACCAATGTTTAATTTACTATTTATTGGTCAGAGGAAGCAACAGACGGAGTTCACACGGAATACTTCATTTACTAAAACCACTCTTCACTAATTCGTCATCAAGACTTTTCCAAAATAATTGCTGGTTCTCTCTGCTTCACCTCAGGGGGCATACCAAGATAATTCTTTACACACGAGTTGATGATATTATTGGTGTATCTTATATCATATAGGATAAACTTGACTCCGGGGTAAAAAAAACACCTTTTTGAGCTATTTAGATGTGTGTGTGTGTGTAAACTATTGTTTTAATTTTGAACTGAAATTAAAGAGAAGAGCATTGAGCATTATAAAACTCTCTTGTTATTACTATGCAAATTACAAACTTATGTAGTTTTCCTTCAAGTACAGCCACACCATTCTGACTTAAGTAATACTTTAAGGTGTAACTATCAGTAATGTGTTTAATATTTTTTTTACAGTATAGTAAAGTCTTAAATTATTTGTATATTTGTAAATGAAATGAATAATATTTGGTGATGTTCCAGCACCTTACTGTATATGGAGTGTGCCGTGTGCGTTGTCTTGGGAGCTTGGATTGGCTGATATCACAACTAAAAAGCTTATAGTACTTGAAATATTTCTGTGATTGTCCAGGCTGGTGGTACTTTTAGGCCAGTTTCAGTACATTCTCTCTAACAAGTGTATTCGAGGCGAGGTCCGATGAATTTAAAAATGAACTCGTGCTGTCTCGGTAAGGTTGTCAAAATCCTTCGTCCGTTGTGTCTTATTGTCTCTCATAAATCGTTTAAGATACTTTTTGGAGCGAGTGTACAGTCCTCTGATGTTTTTAGTTACTATTTTGACCTTCAGTAAAAAAAGTCTTGATAAATAAGACGTTAACAGCTCGTATTAGAGCACTAAGCTGCTTCTTGTGGGACAATTGACTCCATAACC
Organism: Homarus americanus; assembly: GCF_018991925.1. NCBI lineage: Eukaryota > Metazoa > Arthropoda > Malacostraca > Decapoda > Nephropidae > Homarus > Homarus americanus. The sequence continues at coordinate 16,813,750 of NW_024736071.1, forward strand.
TAACTTAACTTAACCTAACCTAACCAAACCTAACCTAACCTGACCTGATCCTCCCCCCCCCCCACAAATAACGTTAAGGTGCAGGTTAAAATGTTTCGGTAAAATAAGCTGTGAGTCCAATTATCGTGTTGGTTGAAGACAGACACAAAAAGTTTGTTTATACTATTGAAGGGTTGATTCTGCAATTTGTAAAAGAAAACATAAATCAAAAGAAGAAGTTTGTATATTTGTGAGAATTGTGGGCGTATAAATCTTACACAAATGACTACATGAATGACTTCCTCTGCGGTTACCAAGCTGCCGACACCAACACACTACAGTAGTCAGTCGGTTTATGTACATATCTTTGGGAGGAGGAAAAGTTGCTCTTGAAACACACATACACTGTTATGTTTAAGTGATTATACATATACTACTGTTTTGTTTTGTTCAAGTAATGAAATACAGTACAGTATATGGAGAATATTCGCCACCGTAGTTTATTACACCTTAAGATTTTAACCACTTTAACGCTATTTAGGTTAGGTTAGGTTAGGTTAGGTTGATTAATCTTAAGATGAAGTAAACTGGGGTGGAGATTCTTCAGGTGATCCGGTAGAAATATTAATGTTGGCTCGGTCACCCAGGCCCACCTACCAACACCGCATCTCACATCACCGGTAGAGGTATTAGGTCCTACATCACGTCCTGATGAATCACAACTCTTTCTGCAATTATCATTATTGTATTTAGTTAACGTAACTCATCAACATCAGAGTTCCCACTTGTGTCCGGGCCAAGCACGGTACTCGAACCCGTGTCAAATACATAATCAGTGACCATGGACACCAGAAGACATGAGACAGACAGTCAGACACCTCAGAGCAACACCACAATGTTAATTAAGCTGTGTATCTGTAATTACCTGCTGGGGGAGTGTACTGAATGACTGTGTGTGTGTGTGTGTGTGTGTGTGTGTGTGTGTCACCTGTTTTCTCAAATAATCATAAGAAATTATGAGATGTCTTCCACGTACGATAAAATTCTGCCTCTCTCTCCTATTTAACCTAATTATCTATGTGTTTATTAATTTTTCTCTTATAGTTACAAGTTTCTCTCGGTGTCTTGTAAATAATTCTCTCACTCCTCCTCCTCCTCCTTCAGCCTTCTTGAAGTAGACTCGGGCCTGTGTGGCTTGGGTGACCTGTGGCTGGGATTCATCTCCTTATATCCAGGATCCGCGACAAAACTTCCATATTGTTTCGGAGTTTAGGGTCGGGGTTGACGGCGTGGCTCACCCATCGCTGTGCGTCACGGCTGAGATGGTGAACACCAACAACAGCCTGTTGAAGGCGACCCATGCTGTATACATCAGCCTGAGAGGTCAGCGGACTGTTCTTGACAACCCCAGGGGCCATGTAGAATGGCGACACTGTTCCGGAAGGGAATCGGTTAAACTTTCCGATTTGTGCAGTCAGACCGAGGTCAATGAGCGTAGCACGAATCCCACTGGTGGTATTTTGGATGCAGATGTTTTCACACTTGACATCGGTGTGCACCCATCCCCGCTCCTTTACCGCCAGCAGGGTTTGGGTGACCTGTTTTACGATCTGCAGGCGCTGGCCTACGGTGCAGGTGTGGGTCTGCAGGTACTTGTCCAGGCTCTCCCCGGCGTACTCGGTGAGGAGGGTGAGCTTCCAGGGACACACTCCGATTATCTTTTGAAGACCTGGTACACCCTGCAGGGCAGAAAGGGCCTGAATCTCCTTCTGCAGAGCTAAAACAGACATATGTGTATCTGGGACTGCCTTGATGACCCACTGGCTCTTGGATACCGTAACCAAGTAACAAGACCCGTAGGTCCCGTGACCCAAGGGCCTCATGCAGGATGAATCAGCCACAAGCTCAAAGGTCCCAGCCCCAAACACGTTGACTACCTGGCATTCACAGTACACGCACTGATCCTTCTGAGTATATTCTGGTGTCCATACCACTTACAGTTACCCTCAGGTGTAGGGTCACCAAGGACCTAATTTCCAAAACTCGAGAGTAAATGAAAAATACAAGTTGAAAATTGGTTAAATCCAGTTTATGATCCCAAGGCTTCCTGTTTATATAGTGGAGTTAAGGCGTTGTTGTGGTGATGATACAGCGTTGTAGTGAAGTTATAGTGTTATAGTAGAGTTATGGTGTTGTTGTGATGTTATAGTGCTCTAGTGATGTTATAGTGTTGTAGTGATGTTATAGTGTTGTAGTACAGTGTTGTAGTGATGTTATAGTGTTGTAGTGATGTTATAGTGTTGTAGTAAGTAATGGTATTCTGTTGATAATTGATTGGCCGTTTCTGTTGTTATTGCTGCCGCCGTTTCTGTTAGTTTAAAGTAATACAAGTCATTTGGCTGTGACCCGTTTGTCTGTCTGTCTTTTGCTGCTCCCTGTTGCTCTTGGCTCATGAGACTGTTCATGTAGTTCTTAAAGATGTTCTTACCGTTGTTTGGTTTACCGTTGTTAGGTTTACCGTTGTTAGTGTGTTGTTCACTGTTGTACGAATGGGTTGTTACTGTTGCCATATGAGAGAAAGTGTTGGAAAGAACAAACAAATAATAATAATAATAATAATAATAATAATAATAATAATAATAATAATAATAATAATAATAATGATAATAATAATAATAATAATAATAATAATTATAAATATAATAATAATAATAATAATAATAATAATGATAATAATAATATTATTATTAACGTTATTATTATTATTAACGATATTATTATTATTATTAACGATATTATTATTATTAACGTTATTATTATAATTATCATCATTATATACAGTACTTTATTTCTTTACGTGGGGTCGTTTGTATAGGGCGAGAATATAGGGAGGGATCCACTGTTACCTGCTGGCCACTCCTCACCCCTCACCTGTCACTCAGGCGGTCACCAGGCGTGTAACTCACCACCACTCCTCTCTGGACACTCTCTCATCCTCCCTCTTCTTGACACTCTCCTCCTGTGCCTCCTCCTCCCCCTTCTTCCTCCTCCCCCTTCTTCCTCCTCCTCCTTTTTCTCCTGACACACTCTTTTCTTTCCTCCTCTTCCTCCTTCCTCTTCCTGCTCCTCCTCTTACTCCCTGTTATATTATTTAGTTATATTTGTCTGTGTGTGTTCCAGGGAGTTAGGTTAGGTTAGGTTAGGTTAGGTTAGGTTAGGTTAGGTTAGGTAGGTTAGGTTAGGTTAGTTACATTCAAGAGATTCAGATTCATGAACCCGATGTATTTCTGGACAGAATAGAAGCCTGTCACTTGTCTACGAGTCTGAATTCCTCGGGGGTTAGTGGTTCAGGAGGGGAAGTAAGGGAGGAGGGGGGGAATGAGAGAGAGAGGGAGTGAGAAAGGTGGAATAAGGGAGGGATAGGGAGAGGGAAGGGCAAGGATGAGGGAGGCGAGAAGCAGGGTGAGGTGGAGGGAGGGGTGGGGTGAGGGAGGGGGGGTGGGGTGAGGGAAGGGGTGGGTGAGGGAGGGGTGGGGTGAGGGAAGGGAGGTGAGGGAGGGAGGGGTGAGGGAGGAGAGGGAGGGGGTGGAGAGACAGGAAGACCCCCGGAAGCGTCGGACTTGACTAAACCATTACAATCATTACATACTCTCGACGCGGACCAGCAGACAAATGGTGTACTGTAGATGTTACCCCATAAAAGTTAATTGCCGTGTTTGATGTTTCCGCAGAATATTATACAACTTCACCCTTATGATGTTGGGGGCTTACCCTTTTAATCAGTTTTTAAGAGAGGGAAGTCTTGTTAACTTTTTGGCTGTGTTGCATTGATACCATCTTTTTTTTTCTGACTGTCTCCCCGTCTATTCTCTCCGTCTATTCTTCCCGTCTATTTTCCACGTCTATCCTTTCCGTCTATTCCCTCGTCTATCATCCCCGTCCATACTCCCCGTCTATTCTCCCCGTAGAGAGAGAGAGAGAGAGAGAGGGAGACCTTTTTTTTGTTTCCGTAGTTTAACCTTCCATCTTGATCACCTAATAATGGATGCCCCTTGAAATTGAAGATGGTCTGCCCTTGGACCACCTAGGTTAGGTTAGGTTAGTGAACTTGGCCTGCCTTAACAAAGGTTTAAACTCTCATTAATATTGTAGCACTGAGGATCTCAGGTGAGCTATGCCTTCACACCTGTGCCAAACATACCATGGTATCCCCCCAGCCTTGCAATACCGCGTAACTTTGTGTGAGTGAGAGATTTAGTGTGTGTGTGTGTGTGTGCATTCCGACGTATAGTACAGTGCCAGTAGTAACAGTGTTTACAGTACATAATGTTTACAGAGTCCCTTGATGTTTGTTTACAGTCTCTTGTTTTTTGTGTTTACAGAGTTTTAGTGTTTGTATTTACCAAACCATTTAAGAGATATTTAATTTTACGAGTTCTTGACACATGTACAGTACATTGGAATATTGAGACGAGTGTCATAAACGAATTGAAATTATAGCCCTCATGTCAGTCGTGTCATTTGAGGTGTCAGCAAGAGGTGCGACAGATTGATCTTAATGATGCCCACCAAGTTGAGTAGCCATCATCAATTCATCATTTATAAAGGGCGAGCATCATCAATCAGGGTTACAAACTAGTGGAGCGCCCTCAGTGTTGCAAACCTCACACGACCTTCTCCACAACCACCACCTCCACCACCTCCATCATAGTCTTCTTGTTCTTGTTCTTGTTCTTGTTGTTCTTATTGATTTTATTGTTCTTTTTATTGTTCTTGTTCTATTTGTTCTTCTAGGACTTCACCAGGAACTACAAGAATCATGGCAGAATATATTGTTTTATGCATGAACTATCAGGGTTAGGTCTTGCTGTAGGGGTTCAGGGGGAACTGTGTCTGTTTTAAGGGCCGTGGCGGTGAACTGTTGTGATGACTAAACTCGGGTTGTTAAAGGTTATCTATCTTGTTGTATTTTACGTGTTGTATGTTTGTAAAGGTGGTCACAACAGGGGGTAATTGTGGTGATGATGGTGATAGTGGTGGTGAAGGATGGTGGTTGTGATGGTGGTAGTGATGAAGGTGATCGACTAAGGTGTGGAAATGGTGGTGGTGATGGTAGTAGTGTTGGTGGTAGTAGTAGTGGTGGTAATGGTGATGGTGGTGATAGTGGTGGTAGTGGTGGTGATGGTGGTGGTAGTAGTGATAGTGATGATGGTGGTAGTAGTGATGGTGGTGGTGGGTGACGTCCCTATATCAATCACTGTCATACCTGCCACATCATCCCTTATAGTCTCTCATGATGACCACAGTAATGTATCATCCTACAGCCACAGAATGTCGACCTCTGGGGTTAGGGAGGCAGCATCACACATCACCATCACATCACCATCACACATCACCACCACATCACCATCACACATCACCATCACCACCATCACCATCACCATCACACATCACCATCACACATCACCACCACCACATCACCATCACACATCACCATCACATCACCATCACACATCACACCACACATCACCACCACACATCACCATCACACATCACCATCACACATCACCATCACACATCACCATCACACATCACTATCACACACCATCAAACATCACCATCACACACATCACCAACACACATCACCATCACACATCACCATCACATCACCATCTATCCTCACTCACCATCACACATCACCATCAAACATCACCATCAAACATCACCATCACATCACCATCATACATCACCATCACCATCACACATCACCATCACACATCACCATCACACATCACCATCACACATCACCACCACACATCACCATCACACATCACCATCACACATCACCATCACACATCACCATCACACATCACCATCACACATCACCATCACATATCACTCTTATCATGGTAACACAACCTGTCATGTTAAGATAACTCCAGTACAAACCTATCATTCTTCACGCCACCCACCCACCAAGCTGTCTGTGTGTGTGTGTCGAGTGGTACTAACTAACTGACACACACACACACACCCCTATCTATTACCATTATCAGCATGTATGTGTTAGATCATCATCATCATCATCATCATCATCATCATCATCATCATTGAGGAAGAACAACAAACAGACAGGGATTCATAACACCCCCTTGTCTCACCCCACATTACCGCAGCCTCTCACTACACCACACATCACCGTTCATCTCCTCCTTCGCTTCAAGTACCACGCATGGTCCCTCTCTCTCTCCGCTAGTAACAGTTCTTCACCACAAACATTCACTCTTAACCCACTGCAGATCCTACACTATATATTGTCGCGTTTGTCATAGTGTCAGTTGGTTCCTCGCTACAGTCTCTCAGTTGAAGGCATGGATTAAGACCAGTCCTTGAGGTCAAGATACAGTAAACATGACTATAGAAGGATCCTGTACAGACCATTCGTCACCTTCCCGCGTCGTGGATGGCTACCTGTCGTTGTGTTAAGGGAATGAAATAGGAAAAGTGAATTAGATATTAGTAATATCTTTAGCTGTTTCTCAGTATATTTCGTTACCTTCATACCGTCACAGTACCTTCACACAGGTGGTGGTCCTTCCGCTGGTAACATATATTAGTGTTACCGTCACACAGATGAGTGTTGCCTGGTTGTTACCTGCGTCATATAAGTGGTTTAAGTAGACGGGTTATGACACAGTCGTACCCGGGGACCTGTGGAGTCTCACCTTGACCCCTTCCTCCTCCTTCAGTGTTTTCTGCCCTAACACTAAAATCTTCCCTCGTCGTTATTTATGGATCACACCGACAGACAGACAGTGTTTATGAACGCGTTACTCGGGTGTTTCATGCCTGTGTTAACACCTTCTAACACACAGTCATTAATATGCAAGGTGCAGTGTGTCCTAAACTGTTGTTACTTAATATTGAGGCCAAGTTTATTATGTGTAAGTTGAGGATGTGTGTGTGTGTGTGTGTGTGTGTGTGTGTGTGTGTGTGTGTGTGTGTGTGTGTGTGTGTGTGTGTGTGTGTGTGTGTGTGTGTGTGTGTGTGTGTGTGTGTGTGTGTGTGTGTGTGTGTGTGTGTGTGTGTGTGTGTGTGTGTGTGTGTGTGTGTGTGTGTGTGTGTGTGTGTGTGTGTGTGTGTGTGTGTGTGTGTGTGTGTGTGTGTGTGTGTGTGTGTGTGTGTGTGTGTGTGTGTGTGTGTGTGTGTGTGTGTGTGTGTGTGTGTGTGTGTGTGTGTGTGTGTGTGTGTGTGTGTGTGTGTGTGTGTGTGTGTGTGTGTGTGTGTGTGTGTGTGTGTGTGTGTGTGTGTGTGTGTGTGTGTGTGTGTGTGTGTGTGTGTGTGTGTGTGTGTGTGTGTGTGTGTGTGTGTGTGTGTGTGTGTGTGTGTGTGTGTGTGTGTGTGTGTGTGTGTGTGTGTGTGTGTGTGTGTGTGTGTGTGTGTGTGTGTGTGTGTGTGTGTGTGTGTGTGTGTGTGTGTGTGTGTGTGTGTGTGTGTGTGTGTGTGTGTGTGTGTGTGTGTGTGTGTGTGTGTGTGTGTGTGTGTGTGTGTGTGTGTGTGTGTGTGTGTGTGTGTGTGTGTGTGTGTGTGTGTGTGTGTGTGTGTGTGTGTGTGTGTGTGTGTGTGTTTACCCCGACCAAACAGATGTGGGAGTCTCGGATAGATTAGGTTAGGTTGGGTTAGATTCAGGTTAGGTTAGGTTGGGTTAGATTCAGGTTAGGTTAGATTCAGGTTAGGTTGGGTTAGATTCAGGTTAGGTTAGGTTCTATTATATTTTATTATATTAGGTTATGTTAAGTTAGGTGGCGAATAACTCAGTAATGCAGGTTGTTGGTGGTGGAGAGCCTCGCCAATACAGTGGTGGAGGGAGAGAGAGAGAGAGAGAGAGGGAAGGAGGGAGGGAGAGGGAAGGAGGGCGCCTGTTATAATATTAAAGGTATAATTTGAAAACTTACTTAACCAACCATAGTTTTACCTTTATCGAAAATCTTAGTATTGTCAAACAAGTGGGCAGCGCTCTGATGCACCAAGAAATATTCTATAAAATCAGTCTTCGTAAAATAAATATTCAGAAGACTTTCCAAGGGATTACTCCCACTCTCGGTGATCCTGAGGAGGTAGTCAATCGCCAGCCAATGACATCCGAGGACGTTGTATACAGCGCTGGCCAACTGGTTCTCGACCTTTTAAGGCATAAAACGTGTTACCTCGAACAGGACGTGTGGGACTAGATACAAGGTGCCATCAACCCTGACCCAAACCTCCGAGGCTGTTTGGGGTTGGTGTTGAGTCATCTGTGAGAGGAGTATTGTATGTCCCCTACACCAGCAAGCGACGCCACTCCCCCGATGACGACGCAGATTACCAGCCATCCAAGCGCCAGTGCTGAGGCGTTGTTTATCCCTGAAAATACACCAAAATATGAAATAAAGATGAGATGAAAAAAAAAAAATAAAAAAAAATAAGGAAGAGAAGACAAGGAGGAAAGAAGACGAGAGAAGAGAAGAAAAAACTGACCCAAACTTGTAATCCTAAAAATAGAAAACTATTGAACACCGTATCAGAGTTACTATTTTCCTAATGTAAAATTTATATGGAAGGAAATTTTTTCAATGATAATCAAATTCATTTTCTACTACAGCTGTTGTTTATTAATGAAAGGTTTAAATAACTTAATATATTTAGTCATCCTCACAGTACCGTACCACAGTACCACTACTACTTATTTATTTTAAGTATGGCCTCCAACCTCCCCTATACAGCCATACCGTCTCCATACATTTTATTACCTAATACTGTACAAATATCTATCCTCGATATAACGGACTTTCCCAACCATATAATCCGTTAAACAGAGGTGCCACTTTAACCTGATTCGTTGTTGTTGTGTCGTGTGGTAACGCTGAAGGCCGGTCACCCTGAACACCATCTGAGGAACGTGGGCTGTGTGCTGGCCACACCCTACACTCACCTGCTCTCTCCAATACTTCACTCACGCCTGTATGTATGTATGTATGTATGTATGAATGTATGTATGTATGTATGTATGTATGTATGTATGTATGTATGTATGCATGCATGTATGTATATAGTATGTATGTATGTATGTATTTAGTAGTATGTATGTATGTATGTATGTATGTATGTATGTATGTATGTATATAGTATGTATGTATGTATGTATGTATGTATGTATGTATGTATACGCTTCACCAGAAAAACGCCGCCAGGGATCAGAGAGGCTAAGCGGTGGCCTCAATTTCCGGTTACTTTTTTTAATGTTTTTGAGGAGTGAAGAAACTTTAATGGCCGACCCCTTGAGACGCCAGAGAGCTGCTTGTGGTGCACAAACCTAATGGCTTATTTAGGTCCAGTAATACCGGTGGGAAGAGCCTCTATTTAATGGTGTATATGGAGAGAAAAGTCCGGTATATAGAGGGTCTGTTATATGTAAATCTCCCATTTAACGGATAATATGGAGAGGAAAGCCTGTTGTTATATCGAGAGTCCGTTATATATGAAACCCTCATTTAACGGATTATATGAAGTTAAAATTCAATTATATCGAGCGGTCTGTTAAATGCCCTCCCCCCCAAAAAAAAAATCATTTAACGGATTATATATAGAAGTCCGTTATATAGAGGTATTAACTGTCAACTACAAGTAGAAATAATTCCCAGTGACATCATCATATACAGGTGAAGCCTTAACCTAGATACGACTAGACACACTTGTATAGGGGTAACGCAACACTGCATCATCAACTGTTGCAATGGTCAGCTGTCTGTCTGCAATAACCTGGACGATGTTGATTTTTTTCGGTGATTTTATTCGCCATTTTGTATTTTTAACATATTGTGTGGTGGTGGTGGTATATTTCCGTGTCATATTCTTGTATTAGACCCCATGTGTCATATTGTGTCACTTAATCTTGTATGACAGTGGTAGTGTGTCATAATGTGGCATAATGTGTTATTGACCAATATTTATTTATTTGTGTTGCTTATTCAAATAAGTTTATTTTGTTTTGTTTTTGACCATTTTAGGTGTATTTCATGACTGAGTGAGTGAGTGAGTGAGAAGAATGACTGACTGACTGAGTGAGTGAGTGAGAGGAATGACTGACTGACTGACTGAGTGAGTGAGTGAGTGAGAGGAATGACTGACTGACTGAGTGAGTGAGTGAGTGAGTGAGAGGAATGACTGACTGACTGACTGAGTGAGTGAGTGAGTGAGAGGAATGACTGACTGATTGAGTGAGTGTGGAGACGAGGTAGGTATTAGAACAAGAGTGATGGATGAGGATGAGGAAGGCGAGAAGAGTGAGTGAAAGTAGAGAAGAGGCAGGTATTAGAATGAGTGTGAGTGTGAGGATGAGTGAATGAGTGAGTGAGTGAGTCCTCAAGCTAAGAGGATGCCACACTTGACTCATCCTACCCCCTCCCTCTCCCCTGACTCACTCCGGTAGTACTATATCAAGTTTCACGAAGTTCTAAGTACCGAGGAACTTTTTTATCATATTTACTCTTACACATAACGTGAGTAAATGTCAATGTCGGTGAATCAGATAGCTTAGGGTGACTCATAGTGTGGATGAATGGTGGTGTGGGTGACTCATAGTGTGGATGAATGGTGGTGTAGATTATAGTGTGTGTGTGGTAAACACACACACACACACACGCACACGCAAGCACGGACACACACACACACACACACACACACACACGCACGCAAGCACGGACACACACACACACACACACACACACACACACACACACACACACACACACACACACACTCCACCACACCACACACGCGCACGCAAGCACGACACACACACACACACACACACACACACACACACACCCACACACACACACACACACACACACACACACACACACACACACACACACACACACACACACACACACACACACACACACACACTCACACACACCATCTTCCGCTCTCCATCACACAGCTGTCATCCTCCTCGGGCTAACACTGAACGTTATTCATCGTCCTGGGATTAATCATAGCTACTGGGTTTAGTAATTACCACTTATTCCACCGTCCTGGGAATAAAACAGTTCACCTTTGTCCACCCTGTGATAAGTATTAACCACTACTTTCTTGATCGTCTTGGGAATAAAACAGTTCACCTTTGTCCATCCTGGGTTAAGTATAAACTATGTTATTTATTTATCCTGACTCAGTATGTTCTCGTTGTTAATGATCCTGGGATTAAAAATAATAATCTTATCCATTGTAATACGATTTATATATAAGATAATGTCAGAACTCTCTCTCTCGCTCGCTCTCATTATTATTATTATTATTATTATTGTTATTATTATTAATCTAAGTGTATGTAATGATAATAATAATAATAATAATAATAATAATAATAATAATAATAATAATAATAATAATAATTCGTTATAAAAACAATAACTTTCAGATGAGACCGAGGAATTACGCTCAAGTATGACCGCAGGAACATACTGGAGTATGACCTTGGAGTGAGTGAGGCAGCGAGTGTGAGCGAAGGAGGGAGACAGACAACTTGGCCCTACGGCAGCACCACCAGGTAAGTTTATATAATACCTGTGTCCTTACCACCTACAGACAGGGGGGCAGACGAGGGAACAGTAGCAGGCGAGGTAACAGTAGCAGACGAGGTAACAGTAGCAGACGAGGGAACAGTAGCAGACGAGGGAACAGTAGCAGACGAGGGAACAGTAGCAGACGAGGTAACAGTAGCAGACGAGGGAACAGTAGCAGACGAGGTAACAGTAGCAGACGAGGGAACAGTAGCAGACGAGGTAACAGTAGCAGACGAGGTACAGTAGCAGACGAGGAACAGTAGCAGGCGAGGTAACAGTAGAGTTTAACAGTAGCAGATAGGGAACAGTAGCAGGCGAGGTAACAGTAGCAGACGAGGGAACAGTAGCAGGCGGGTACAGTAGCAGACGAGGTAACAGCAGGCGAGGTAACAGTAGCAGACGAGGGTAGCAGGCGAGGCCAGTAGTAGAAGGTAACAGTAGCAGACGAGGTAACAGTAGCAGACGAGGGAACAGTAGCAGGCGAGGGAACAGTAGCAGACGAGGGAACAGTAGCAGCGAGGTAACAGTAGCAGACGAGGTAACAGCAGCAGGCGAGGTAACAGTAGTAACAGGGAACAGCAGGCGAGGTAACAGTAGCAGACGAGGTGCAGCAGGCGAGGTAACAGGCAGACGAGGGAACAGAGCAGTGAGGTAACAGTAGCAGACGAGGTAGCAGCAGCAGGCGAGGTAACAGTAACAGACGAGGAACAGTAGCAGGCGAGGTACAGTAGCAGACGAGGGACAGTAGCAGACGAGGAACAGTAGCAGACGAGGTAACTAGTAGACGAGGGAACAGTAGCAGACGAGGGAACAGTAGCAGACGAGGGAACAGTAGCAGACGAGGTAACAGTAGCAGACGAGGTAACAGTAGCAGACGAGGGAACAGTAGCAGACGAGGTAACAGTAGCAGACGAGGGAACAGTAGCAGACGAGGGAACAGTAGCAGACGAGGGAACAGTAGCAGACGAGGTAACAGCAGTCAGCAATAGTTAAGTAATACATAACCTGATCTTCGTAATGATGAAGTTTGTGTATTGTTTATCTGTACAAGTTTGAAGTTTATACCAGCCAAGAATAGTCCTTCAACCGCGTCAACTAAGACCTGTTCCTCTTTCTTGTGTGAGTCTTGTGTTATCTGACAACACTAAGTCTTTCCCTGTCAACTAAGAGACAGGCAGACAGACAGATAAAGAGAGAGTGATAGATAATGACAGAGAGATATAAATAGACTTAGAGAGAGAGAGAGAGAGAGAGAGAGAGAGAGAGAGAGAGAGAGAGGTAATTGACATTTAGCCATTGTCCAGCTGAAACCCTGAAAGCTGGCGTCATAAAACCTTAGACTGTTTCCTGTACCACAAACAATTACAACCCTGAAGTTGTCTTATGAAATATTTCTTAATAAACACGTGGCTCTTTTGAAGCATTAAAAGGTTTTCGATCACACCCTTCATTTGTTTTGTTACTTCGAGACACAGGTGAGACACAGGTGAAACACAGGTGAAACACAGGTGAAACACAGGTGAGACACAGGTGAAGCATAGGTGAGACACAGGTGAAACACAGGTGAGACACAGGTGAGACACAGGTGAGACACAGGTGAAACACAGGTGAGACACAGGTGAAACACAGGTGAGACACAGGTGAAGCATAGGTGTGAGACACAGGTGAGACATAGGTGAGACACAGGTGAAACACAGGTGAGGACACAGGTGAAGCATAGGTGAGACACAGGTGAGACACAGGTGAAACACAGGTGAGACATAGGTGAGACATAAGTGAGACACAGGTGAAACATAGGTGAGACACAGGTGAAACATAGGTGAGACATAAGTGAGACACAGGTGAAACACAGGTGATACACAGGTGAAACATAGGTGAGGGACGGGTGAGACACAGGTGAAACACAGGTGAGACATAGGTGAGATATAGGTGAGACACAGGTGAGACATAGGTGAGACACAGGTGAGACATAGGTGAGATATAGGTGAGACACAGGTGAGACATAGGTGAAACACAGGTGAGACACAGGTGAAGCATAGGTGAGACAGGTGAAATATAGGTGAGACATAAGTGAGACACAGGTGAAACACAGGTGATACACAGGTGAAACATAGGTGAGGGACGGGTGAGACACAGGTGAAACACAGGTGAGACATAGTTGAGACACAGGTGAGACATAGGTGAGATATAGGTGAGACACAGGTGAGACATAGGTGAGACACAGGTTCGAAACTCAGTCCAGAATAAGACTCTGATGGGTGTTGTGAAGGTCACGAGAAACATTCACTTGTTGTTTACACTTAACGACGCCTCGACTGACAAAGTGAGAATGAACCACGCTTCGAGTCACTGACCAACCGAGAGAACGTCGACTTGAACCTCGGGAACGAACCCGTTGTTTTGAGTCAACACACACGGATAATAATATAAAGATTGAATATCCCGGCGGTGGAAGTCATAATGCAGAAAATCTTGGTAAATAGTTCATAAAATAGTTATGACCTATTGTGTCTCTCTGTCACATACTTCGTGTCTGTAACCAATTTCTGTCAATTTCTGTCCAATTTCTGTCAGTTTCTGTCCAATATCTGTTCAATTTCTGTCTGCTTCTGCCTCACGTAATATAATGATTTTTTTTTTTACGCTGTTAAGCTGTTTTATGGGCAGCTGGGTATTAATTATTGATCGTTTTCTCATCACTGCTCACCTACCGTCACCCGTTACACACTCACCACTATTATGTGTTACACTGTCACACCTAATATAGAAGACGTTACACTGTCACATATAAGAGGGAAGAGTTACGTAATGTTGAAACAGTAGAATATAAGCTAATATAGTGAAACCTCTGTATTACGGACTTTTCTCTATATATAATCCGTTAAATGTGGGTTTTCAGATAACGGACCCTTGTTATAATGGACTTTCATCTATATAATCCGTTAAATGTGGGGTTTCATATGTAACGGGACCTCGATATAACGGACTTCCCTCTCCAAATAGTCCATTAAATAGAGGTATTCAACTGTATTGGTATAATTTGTATAAGCCAGCACGTAGGGACTGGCTTGTGTGACTCGCCTCCAAAAGTTTCTACGCTTCCAAGCCTCCGCGCCTCTATTATTCCAAAAGCCCCCAAACCTCCACGCCTCCAAACCTCCAAACCTCCAAAAGCCTCTAAAAGCTTCCACGGGGACAGAATAATGAACTCAGATATCAGAACTTGGCAAATCTTGAATTAGCCCAAATATTATATCGTTCCCAGTTAGCGTCTCAGTAGTGGTTTTGTGGGCGAGTTTTTGCGCGGTAGTCTCTCATGCACATCTAAGTGGCATTTGAATTATTACTCTTGATTTTTTTATTCATTTTTGCTGGTGTTTTTTCCAGGATTAAATTTTTTGTGTAAATCGGGGAGGCTAGGTTAGGTTTAGGGTGGGTTAGGTTAGGTTACGTTAGGTTACATTAGGTTTGATATTAGGGAAGAGTGAAGAAGTATTGAAATCTGTTGTGTGTTTTGATGATGTTATCTCTCGTTCATGCATACATAAAAATACATACGTATGTGTCTGTCATGCATACACATACAGACACCGCCCTCCCCCTACACACTACTACTACTACTGCTACTACCACAACTAATACTATTTTGCTGTCATTCGGAATCGAGTTTGACGATCATCCAGCTATGATACAATGGTAAAAGTTATTAAGGATGTCACCTTCGTTAGTGAGCTCTGAGGTGACTCGAGAGGCCGATACGGGACCGGCAGGGCTGTCCATAGATGTTGCACGTGTGGAGGCGCTGGCAGCTTGTCTGTAATAAAAACAACACCTGTAATAAAAAACACAACACCTGTAATAAAAACATTACACCTGTGATAAAAAAACAACTGTAATAATAAAAAACAACTGTAATAAAAAAAGAAACACCTGTAAAAAAACACCTGTAATAAAAAACATTACAACTGTAATAAAAAAATTACATCTGATAAAAAACACAACACCTGTAATAAAAAAAAACATTACATCTGTAATAAAAAAACTTAAAAAGCATAACACCTGTAATAAAAAACATCTGTAATCAAAAACATAATACCTGGAAAAAAAGAAACACCTGTGATCAAAAATATAATACCTGTAATCAGAAAACATAACACCTGTAATAAAAAAACATAACACATGTAATAAAAAATAACGTAATAAAAAACATAACACCTGTAATAAAAAACAAAAACACCTGTTATAAAAACTATAACATCTGTAATAAATAACACAACACCTGTAATTAAAAACAACCCACAAACAATAGGTGACAGCATATGAATCTCTACCCTGAGGAATACCACCACCACCACTGCTGTACTTAGTGAAACGGGAAGATCAATTTTATCAGTACTATCATTACTGCTCTCTTTTACACCCTGATGATGTGCGGCGCGCTGCCTCTCTTACCAGTTCTTATGGCGACTTTTTACCACACAGATGAGTTTTTCTGTTGGGGGGAAATAATAAGGCATTAAGTTGAAAGAGGAAAAAAAAGTTGAATGGGGGAAAATGAGGTGATTCTTAGGTGATTTTCCTTGTGTTTTGCTTTTTGCTTCTGTTTAAAGGTGGATTATGTGTTAGTAATGTGGTAATTTACTGTGAAGTTGTATGGTGATTTGTTTTTGGGTGTGATTTGATGTTTATGTATGAATGTGAGGTGTGGTGTTAACAGGTGAGATATAATGATGGGTCTATAGTCTTTACCTGAGCTGTATTATCGTCATGAATTACTTAGCAACTGTTTTTTGTTTTGTTTTAATGATGTACAAAAAATCGTAGTTATGATTATTGTAGATTAGATAGAGGAAGAGATATTTGGGCTTCAGGTATGTTGTGGCAGGTGTCTGGGATCAGGTGTATAAGGTGTGGCGTATGAGTGTTTATCAGCAGCGTGGTGTTGAGACAATGTAGATTAGCCTTGATAATGGATATATTGTTTTGTATATTGTATATGGTAACTCGTAAAGTGACGGTGTGGGTGGAACATTGAGTGTACAGTGGTGTGGAACATTGAGTGTACGGTGGGTGGAACATTGAGTTCACGGTGGGTGGAACATTGAGTGTACGGTGGGTGGAACATTGAGTGCACGGTGGGTGGAACATTGAGTGTACGGTGGTGTGGAACATTGAGTGTACAGTGGTGTGGAACATTGAGTGTACGGTGGGTGGAACATTGAGTTCACGGTGGATGGAACATTGAGTGTATGGTGGGTGGAACATTGAGTGCACATGACTTTACGGAGGTGTGTGTTATCCTGAGAGAGTGACGGTGGGAGTGAGCGTGCAGGTGGTCTGGTGCGGTGTGCGCATGCGCAGGTGTGGTGAGCGGCGCGTGAGTGAGGAGCGCGAGGCCGGCGGGGCTCAGTGGTGAACCCGCGCGCCCTGAGGACACAGCCGCACACACCGCCCGCAGCACGGCGGCTCCACGCGCCCACAACACCCTCACCTCTGACACACCTGCACTCCCGCAACCACTGCCTGCGGTCACACGCAACTACACCCGTGGTTCCCGACCGCCGCCGCCACGCTTGTCCACGTGCAACGCTGCGGCTTCTTGAGCCAGTGGCACTGACGCGGGTGTATCAGCAACACGTGCAGGGGCGCCACCCCGGGGGAGGAGGTGACGGAGTGTACTCATGGGTGTGTGGGTCTAGTGCGCAGTGAGAGTGTAGTTAGGGGCTGTGAGAGCGCCCTGGGGAGGTACAGTAGTGCGAGGCCCCTGGTGAGAGGCCAGGAGCCCCGGGGAGAGTGAAGCTCGAAGGAGAGCAGAGTGAGTTGGCGGGGCAGCAGGATGCACCTGGGGGAGGAGATGGGTGACTGCTGGTGGTCCGAGCGGGCCCTGACGGAGCTGCTAGGGGAGCACCCGGGGGAGCTGGTGCGCACGGGAAGCCCCAACTTCGTGTGCACCATCTTACCGCCCCACTGGCGGTCCAACAAGACGCTGCCCGTCGCCTTCAAGGTGATCGCCCTGGGCGAGGTGGGCGACGGCACACTCGTCACCGTCCGTGCCGGAAACGATGAAAACTTCTGCGCTGAGCTGCGCAACAACTCGGCCGTCATGAAGAACCAAATCGCCAAATTCAACGATCTGCGGTTCGTGGGCCGCTCTGGTCGGGGTGAGTACCACAGTTGTGTATTACAGTCACCTAACCTTCTTCTCGGAGTGTCCCTGCTCACAGTCCTTCTACTGATGGTTGACACGAATAGTAAAAA
Organism: Homarus americanus; assembly: GCF_018991925.1. NCBI lineage: Eukaryota > Metazoa > Arthropoda > Malacostraca > Decapoda > Nephropidae > Homarus > Homarus americanus. The sequence goes on from NW_024736071.1 coordinate 16,831,596, forward strand.
AATGCGAGATTATTTGTGAAGGTTGGCAAGAAGGGCGCGTGCGGAGTCCCTGAGGGCGGCCGCTGCCTCCCTCCCTCCCAGCCTGGCGGTGTTGGCGGCCAGCAGGAGCTCCCTCACACACACCTGCATTCTCACCTTCCCTTTCCACACTAGTGTTCACACTACCTTCTCAAAATATTTCCTCTTACATCTACCTCCACAACTCCGTCATACAGTACAGTACACACACTTAAACATAACCCACACCTGTCCGCGTCACACCTGTATGTACGTCTACATGTACCTGCCTCCATCACTAACACACATACCTGCATTGCCACAAAATTATACGCTTTGGTCACACTTTGCTGGACCATATCTTCTTCACTGTAAATATCTTCCATTAACTCGTCTCTCACAGGAAGTACACAACGTCCGCATCACACGCGACACAACAGCCAGCACTACACCTGTACACCTCACGCGACACCCACCACCTGTAGCCAGCACTACACCTGTACACCACGCGACACAACAGCCAGCACTACACCTGTACACCACGCGACACAACAGCCAGCACTACACCTGTAACCATGCAGCACGCAACACTGTATTGGTCGGACACGGCACAGATACAGATTCATTGGGAAAGACTGAGCGCTTACAGCAGGTGTGAGTGTGTGTGCAGTGAATGAAGTGCGTGTTTGGCGGGCGGTGGTTCGTGGTGGTAATGGTCGTGGTAGTACTATAATTAAACACTATAAAACACTATATATTCGGTCGGGTTAACGTTAAGCATTGTGTCTTTTATCATTAACCACAACTCTTATCAAAGGTGTTATGATAAAAACGCACACACGACCGCTGTACAATTGTTGGCGCACTTGTGAAAAAAATACGTTTGTTTTCATTATATTCTGGTCATTGTATATATTCTTGTGTAGGTATTATGACTATTAGAATGAAGATTGAAGTATTTTGGGGGCTAGATATCTGAATTAAAGAGAGAAATGGTAAGTATTTTTAGGTAAGATGTGAATAAGAGTGAAATATGGACGTAAGATTCCTGTTCCTGGGTTAACGTAACTGGTACACGGTGACAAGTAGTGATCTACCGCTCTCATAGGTGGGCGGCCAGGGCTGATGAGGAACAGGGCTCTCGTATTTGTGGTGGTGTGTGCTGGAGGTGTCTTAGTGTATCTAACCTAACCTAATATGGGTTAGGTTAGGTGAGTTCAGGTGAAGTTAAGTTAGCGTTAGGTTAAGTTAGCGTTACTTTAGATTAGGTTAGGTCAAGTTAGCGTTCGGTTAAGTTAGCGTTAGGTTAAGTTAGATTAGGTCAAGTTAGCGTCGTTAGGTAAAGAAGAATTGGTGTTAGTTTAGATTAGGTTAGGTTAGCTCAAGTTAGTGTTAAGTTAGGTTAAGTCAAGTTAGCGTTAGTTTAGGTTTGGTTAGGTAAAGTAGAATTAGCGTGAGTTTAGATTAGGTTAGGCAAGCTCAAATTTGAGTTAAGTTAGGTTAAGTCACGTTACTCAAGTCTAGACCAATGGACAAACAGAATCTGGTTCAGTAACAAATATATACAGCAACAGTGAGAGAGAGAGTGGTTTTATCTTGTAACAGTCACTGATGGACGCCACACACACACAATACCCGACAGTGGCTCATCCTCTCACACACTCCCGGCTGATAAGAGCGGTGGCGGTGTGTGTGTTTATCAGTCGCGTGGGTGGAGTGGTGACACACACACACACACACACCAGCTACCGTCACTGTATCTTATGTTACGAATGCTTGGGTCACAGGTTAGGGTAGATCAGGTTAGGTTAGGTAAAAAGAGCCCCAGAACGTTTAAAGTGGAGGACTGTGGTCGCCAACCCTCAGATATGACTGCTTTACACCTCGCTTACCGTCTGTGTGACATAGTGGCATCTCTATTTAACGGAATTAGGGATAAGTAAGTCCGTTATATCGAGGGTCTGTTAGATGTGAGACCTCTATTTAACGGATTATATCAATAGACGTCTGTTAGGGCGGTTAATCTTTAGGCTAAGTAAGCTAGAGACAGACAGACAGACAAGCAGACAGACATCAGCCACCCACAGTTAAAAAAAAAAGAGGTTTGGTAATACTTTTCACCATAATATAAGACCATTGAGTGAGACAGGAGAGCTTGGGCAGTAAACACACACAACACACACCAGCGGACCATCGACTTCCTTCAGCTGTCATCTTGACCTTGGCTCAATCTTGCAACTAAAACTAAACCTCTCTCTCTCTCTCTCTCTCTCTCTACGCTGTGTGTGTGTGTGTCTGTGTGTGTCTGTCTGTCTGTCTGTCTGTCTATCTGTCTAACCGGCAGAAACTTAACCACAGCTTATTTCACCTAAATTTTAACCAATTTAACACTAACCTAACCCTTCTCTCTCTCTCTCTCTCTCTCTCTCTCTCTCTCGCTCTCGCTCTCTCTCTCTAGTACAGTTTTTTTTGTATTTACTTTGTATTTTGAAATTAATTATTGTTGTATGTTAGTTACAAGTCATACACCCCGATCAACCCTCTTGGTGTGTGTGTGTGTATTCGTTCAGTCAGTCCAATTCACGCCTCTTCTGACCTAACTTATTAGTATTTTGGGCTCACGAGGGAATCTTTTTTTATAAGTATTCCTTCACGCTCTTCATGACCTAACTATATTAAGTCTTGGTTAAGGTAAAGTATCCTTCAGTGTCCAGTCAACCAACCCCTAAAGTCTTGTTGGTCGCCTCTCCCCTTGAACCACGAACCACCAATAGATTCAGACTCGTGAACCCGAAGCAGTAGACTGATACATTTATTCTGTCCATAAATGCTTCAGATTCACGAGTTCTGATGAATCTCTCGGGGGTTCGTGGTTCAGGGGGAGAGGTGAATGGACTTTAATAATTGACTCGACTGTTGAATTTTAATATACAAAGGTGATTAAGAACTAATCAATGTACCTGTGGCTATGTAGTACCGGTTGTTCTTGAAGGTGAAAAAACTAAAACAAAAAATCCCTCACTCGTGATAAACTTCCATTAGTTAAGTCAAAGTGTGAGGAGTTTTGTTGACTAAACCGAAGTAGGTGGTTGTGTGTGTGTGTGTGTACCAAAACTTTTTCTCTGTGTTGCAGGAAATATAAAGTCAACTCATAGCAATCTTGTTTTTTGGTGTGTGTGTGTGTGTGTGTGTGTGTGTGTGTGTGTGTGTGTGTTAACGAACGTACCATAGTGGAGGATCCATTAACATCATTTGTAAATATTGTTGTAGTGTTCATGTTTTGTTTTTTATGATTCTGTTGTTGTTTTTATGTTATTGTTTTACTTGTGTTTAAAGATGGTCTATACAGCCAGACGTCTACCAGTTGGGTGTAGGAGATATGGTGTAATTAGGATGTTGTTATGAGTTAAAAGTAACGTAATGTATGTAATTACGGTCCAGTTTTACCTGAGAACCGGTGTGTGTGTGTGTGTGTGTGCAGGTAATACGTTCACTCCCCTGTGTTCACTGACCATCTACAATATAACAGTTCGTCCGGTTACTGATAATAATAATAATTACCTGTGCTCGGTTATTGACTCTTAAGTGACCGTCATGTACCGGTCATATTAACATCAGGGGTTGGTTATGAAGATTTTATTTATTTTATACGTGAAAATAAATATATCCGGTTGTATACATTTAAGTAGTGTGTCCGGTTTATGTGATTTCTGTGTTAGTTACGTGTGTGTTCGGATGGGATATATTTCACCCTAGTGTATGAAATGAAATATCTATGTTCGATAACTTGTTCGTTTATAAATGAATGAAGGCGAGAGTATTCGGTTACTGAATTATAATATGCTTTACTGTTCGGAATGACTTCGTTTGTGAAATATTCTTGTGTTCGATTGTAAAAAAAAATATATAACTTCGATTTTTTTATTTTTCCTCAACTGTGAACGGTAATTAGAGGAGAGCATAGCGGACAGTGGCAGTTACCGAGCCTCACTCAGAACTCATTTTGAAAATTATTTCTGGGAGACGCGCCAGGTGTGGTGAGCGACTCCTGCACCTGTGTTACGCATCTGTGGTGGTACTTACACCTGTGTGACGCATCTGTGGTGGTACTTACACCTGTATGACGCATCTGTGGTGATATTTTCACCCATTCCTCACCACCTTCCTCCCCCATCTTCCTCCCCCACCATCTTCCTTCCCCCACTACCTTCTTTTCCCCTACTTTTCCTTCCCTCCCCCCACCTTCCCTCCCCACCCTTCTCCCCACCTTCCCTCCCCACCATCTTCCCTCCCTCCCCCTTCTCTTCCTCCCCCCGGGGCTGTTGTGCACCATATGGCGGGAGGTGGAACATGCAAGATCTTATTAACTAACAATTAGCCAGCTCTCTCTCTCTCTCTCTCTCTCTCTCTCTCTCTCTCTGTTTGTTATTACTATTGTTATTATTGTTTTTATTGTTGCTGTTGTTAATCCAGTACCACCCTTTTTACCTTATCAGCCACACCATATACAGTATCTCATAATACACTATGTGAAGGGTAGGAGACAGAGATGGGAGAGATATCTAGGAGACCGATAGCAGGCTGGAGATAAGGCCGAGAGATAATTGGGAGATAAGGTCACGTAAGGAGAACAATTAAGTGATAAATATATTTCTCACAAAGTTTGTTGTGAGGTAAATATTTTCTCTCATTCTTTTGTGAGGTAATTTTTTCTCTCACTAAGTTTGTTGTGAGGTAAATATATATATATCTCATTTCCTCAGCCTAAAACTTCTCTCATTACCTGAACTTTCTCACCAAAATTGACCAATAACTCCCTAATTACCTCCGTGAATAATTAGCTCCTGTTCCCTCACCCCACTCACCCCTCACCACCCTCACCACCCTCACCCCTCACCACCCTCACCCCAACCCCTCTGAGCCCTCACCGTCCTCAGCCCTCGGCCCTCACCCTCCTCTTCCTTCACGAATTTTGAACGATTTTTTTTTTTGGGGGGTAGGAGAAATTCACGCACGCTTGTTGTCGTAAATATGTCGCCATGAAGTGTTGTTATCTGTTTATGACTGTCATTTTGGGTGTCTTAGCTACGAAAAATACTAAAAGTTAGTCTGTGTATCCTGTCACCACACGGTCATAATCTTCGCTTCAGGATTATATAATGATCAGTGTGGCAGAAATGACAACGATTACTGTGGAGTGGTCCCGTTCATACCAGTAATTAGTAGTTGTAAGAGGAGGCAGGGGTGGGGATGTATGTATGTATGTATGTATGTATGTATGTATGTATGTATGTAAACGATATATACAGATATAGATATATTCCAAGTCTAGCATATTATCATACGTAATTTACTCTATAATATACACATAATATACACCATCATTAGGCAGACACTCGTACACAGTTTTAAAAAATAACATTGTGTGTGTGTGTGTGTGTGTGTGTGTGTGTTGTCTCAGTACATGAACTTCACACAGGTAAGTCTTAACCTTGAGAGTATTACCTGGTCTCTCGTTACACCTGAATAAACTGACACGAAATATTATGCAGACATTGTTGATATATTTCTCGGTGAGGCTTTGTTTTATTTTATCATATGTCAGAGAGGTAGTGAGTCAGGTGATGTTTTGTCAGTGGAGGTGAGTCAGTTAAGTTTTTGTCAGAGAAGAGTCAGTTCAGTTTTTTGTCAGGGGTGAGCCAGTTCAATTTTTATCGGGTGAGTCAGTTCAGTTTTTTGTCAGGGGCGAGTCAGTTCAGTTTTTTGTCAGGGTGAGTCAGTTCGAGCCCGTGTCACAGAGGACGTGAGTCAGTTTAGGCTTGTGTCAGTGATGGTGAGTCAATTCAAGCTTATGTCACAGAGATGGTGAGTCAGTTGAGGCTCGAGTTATAGAGGTGGTGAGTCAGTTCATTTTAGTCGGAGAAGGAGGTGAGTCAGTTAAGTTTTTGTCAGCTGGTGGTGAGTCAGTTCAGTTTTAGTCGGAGAAGGTGAGTCAGGGAACACGGTCTTCGCCATATTGTCTCGAGTCGACTTGAAACCATTAAGGAAAAAATCCTAGCCTTTATAGATAATCCTACTCTAATAAATCTGTCTGGTGGGGATTACTTGGTGGGGGAGTGTGTGTGGGGGATTACTTGGTGGGAGAGTGTGGCGGGGGCGTGGGGGAGGAGAGGAGGGGTAAATGGTCAGGGGATTAACAGTAGCAAGCTGGGGATTACTGACACCTACACGCCTGCTACCCTCCTCCGTTCTTCCTCCTCCTCCGTTGTTCCTCCTCCTCCGTTGTTCCTCCTCCTCCGTTGTTCCTCCTCTTCCCTCCTCCTAAAGGGAGAGTATCCCCCCAACAAGTCGCCATCACCAGAGATTTGTGGACAGAGAAAATATTTTGACAAGTCGAGGTCGCTCATTGTCAGGCGAGATCCGTCACTACAATAGGTCGTGGCTCCGTGGGGGGTCTCCTGGATCTCTCCCAAAAAGTCCGTTATATGGAGGTTTTTCATTTAACGGACCCTCGATATAATGTATTTTCTTCCATGTAATCCGTTATATGGAGGTTTTATATTTATCGGAGGAAGAAGAAAGGAGGAGGAGGAAGGATTATCCAACGCACTCATCCAACTCTTGCAGGAGGTGAGACCACAACACACTCCACCACACTACACTCCACCACAACGCACCACTACACCCACACGCACTCACCACTGCACTCCACACACTCCACCACAACGCACCACCACCACTCCACCACAACGCACCCACCACTATACACTCCACCACACGCCACCACAACACACTCCACCACAACGCACTCCACCACTACACACTCACTACAACTCACTCACCACAACTCCACCACAACTCACTCACCACACTCACTCCACCACAACTCACCCACCACAACGCACTCTACCACACTACACCCACCACACACTCCACCACCACACACTCACCACAACTCACCCACCACTCACTCCACCACAACGCACTCAACCACAACGCACTCCACCACAACGCACTCACCACAACACACTCCACCACTACACACTCCAGCACTCCCCACCACAACGCACTCCACCACAACACTCCACTCACCCACCACAGCACTTGCAGCAGCAGCCTCGCCAAATATTCGTTGTTGTAACAGAAGTTCTTGGTGTTAACTGTTCAATTGTGTTAAGAGATTATTGAGAGTGTGAAGGAGACTAACTCACAGGATGCTTGGCTGTGTGTGTGTGTGTGTGTGTGTGTGTGTGTGTGTGTGTGTGTGTGTGTGTGTGTGTGTGTGTGTGTGTGTGTGTGTGTGTGTGTGTGTGTGTGTTCAGGACGTTTAGATCGGTGTTAACATGTGAGTATGTGTGTGAGTGTGTGGCGAGAGAGAGAGAGAAATAGCTGTGTGTGTGTACAGGAGAGAAAGACAGAGAGTGTGTGTGTTTATGTGTGTGTGTGTGTGTGTGTGTGTGTGTGTGTGTGTGTGTGTGTGTGTGTATTGTGTGAGAGAGGGTGTCTGTGTGATATGAAGAGAAAGAGGCGTGTGCGAGAGAGAGAGAGAGAGAGAGAGAGAGAGAGAGAGTAACACGCCCGGCACGCAGCACACACACATGCCCCACAGCTGCCGCTCAGGTCTACAGGTGCCTATACCAAGACCTGGGACCTACCTGCCGCGCCCTACACATTCACACGTGCCTCTAATGGCTCCTCCTCCCCTTCTGTGCCAGCTAGTAGTACACGACTCCCTCCCCCGCCCCTCCCTTCCCCTCCACGTCTCTGCCCTCCCCCACAGACACACACACAACCACAACACACCCATGTCTACCACTACGACCTTCTCCTATAAGAGTTGGATGAGTGCGTTGTGTACCATAGAGCAGGCAGACACACACACCCACACACCGGATAGAAATTGAGGTTAGGTTAGGTTTGGATAGAAGATTGTGGTCGCCAACCCTCAGACGTCTGGAATTGATTGCCGTGGTTACATCTAACCTGTGGTGGTGATGGTAGTAGTGTCGTGGAGATGGTGGTTGTAGTAGTGATGGCAGTGTTTAGCCTCGTGGTAGTAGGGGTGATGTTAGTTGTAGTGATGACAAAATGTGGTAGTGTGGTTGTAGTGATGATATAGTGTTGTAGTAGTGATGATATAGTATTTAGTATGGTGGCATAGTGTTGTAGCATAGTGTTGTTGTGTGGTAGTATAGTGTTGTAGTGGTGACATAATATGGTAGTGTGGTGACATAATGTGGTAGTGTGGTGTAGTAGTAGTGTGGTGACATAGTGATGTAGCTGTAGTGGTGGTGGCAGTATAACCATCCCTGACAGCAGTAGTCATCATCAGTCCATTACTGTCACTGTGTAATTGAGGCTTTAATACCTGACCGTCAACCATCTTCCTCCTGAGCAGAGAGAGAGAGAGAGGTTAGGTTAGATTGGGTTAGGTTAGGTTAGGTTGAGAGAGAGAGCGAGAGAGAGAGAGAGAGAGACTAGGTCCAGGAAGTCATAATGCTCAGGATATTGTCACATTTTTGCCGTCACCCATAAAACTCACCCACCGCCACGATTGACGGTAAACACACTCATTCAATTTCCGACGCATTCAATTAGATGTATCACGAACCATTAGTTACAGCCTATGTTATTTACTTTAAAGGATTGTGATTACTGTTATTATGGTTATCCAGTTTGATTAACTTTTATACTCTCTCTCTCTCTCTCTCTCTCTCTCTCTCTGCAAGAAAGGTGTTATAGTAAGTGTTGAGGGAGGTGGTAGTGATAGGTGGTGGTGAAGGTGTTGATAGGTACTGGTAGTGGTGGTAGTGATAGGTGGTGGTGAAGGTGTTGGTAGGTACTGGTAGTGGTGGTAGTGATAGGTGGTGGTGAAGGTGTTGGTAGGTACTGGTAGTGGTGGTAGTGATAGGTGGTGGTGAAGGTGTTGGTAGGTACTGGTAGTGGTGGTAGTGATAGGTGGTGGTGAAGGTGTTGGTAGGTACTGGTAGTGGTGGTAGTGATAGGTGGTGGTGAAGGTGTTGGTAGGTACTGGTAGTGGTGGTAGTGATAGGTGGTGGTGAAGGTGTTGGTAGGTACTGGTAGTGGTGGTAGTGATAGGTGGGTGTGGTAGGTGGTAGAGGTCGTGTTGGTAGGTACTGGTAGTGGTGGTAGTGATAGGTGGTGGTAGGTGGTAGAGGTCGTGTTGGTAATGCTCTGGGTCGTCGTCGTCAATGGTAGTTGATTGATGGTGGTAATGGCGGGCGGGCTTGCTGGCTGGTTGAAGACGATTGTGGTTGATTAATGGTAGTTTTTGGCGGTGGGTTGGTTGACTGTGTGGTTGATTGAAGGTCTCAACCTTGTGTACAGCCATCACCGCCAAGTGTCTCTTCCTCCCTCCCCTCTCTCCCATCTCCCCCTCCTCCCCCTCCCCATCTCCCCCACTCCTCCCATCTTCTTCCCTCTCCTCCTTTTTCCCCTCCCCCTCCTTCTTCCTCTCCTCCCCCTCCCTCTCTCTTCCCTCTTTCTCCCTTTCCTCCCCTTCTCCCCCTCGTCCCCCTCTCCTCCCTCCCTTCACTACAGCTCCCTCCCTCATTCCTGCTTATGGCATTTATGCGTGGCTGTCATATTGTCACACCTGAACACACCTGACTCACTATACCTGCTGTTAGTTAATTAACTAATTAGCTTATATTGTATAAATTCCTTAAGTTAACTTAGTGCCGGCTACAGTGTTGGCCTTATCTGACTTTACTGATGGATGTTTTCTCTCGTGCTTGGAGGAGTTTTTATTTACCAAGGGGGGAAGTTAAGGTATAGTTAATGAGTTATTAATTCCGGGTCATCCTCGTGGTGGTGTGCAGTCATCTACTAAGGTCCTGTTGTCTCTTCTCCCTCCGAACCACGAACCTCAGAAAGATTCAGAATCATGAACCCGAAGCATTAGATTGATACATTATTCTGTAGGCCACACATACACAGCCTACAGGACCACCCACCCACCACACCTCGCCCGGCCTGGACCTCACTAGTCAGTCATTGAGGTAAAACACATTACACGGAGTTAACAGTTTCCGGAGTCTTATTGCGCCACGAGTCGACTTCAATTGAATACCAAGTTTAATTTGACCCTTTTAACGTAACACTCGTCTAGGGTAACAATATAGTGAAACCTCTCTATAACGGACTACAGGTAGAGGGAAGTGCGTTATATCGAGTGTTGAGGGGGTAGTGTAAAACAAGTGTACTGTGTGACAGGAATGATTTAGGGGTAACGAGAGTAAACTAATCAATCTTACTTGCATCATATCAACACCTCATATAACACAGTGAGTCTCCATCATCCTCTGTCTCACGAAGGATCATATAATTCACTCTGTACACCTTATCATAATCTGTATTTACTTCATGTATTCGTCATGGCTCAGGTCAACACAGCCAGAGGGACTTTTGAGGAAGCTTTTCGCCGACAGTGTTAGCTGGAGGTGTGTGGTGTGGTGCTGGGGCGGTGGTGTGGTGCTGGGGCGGTGGTGTGGTGCTGGGGCGGTGGTGTGGTGCTGGGTGGTGGTGTGGTGCTGCGGTAGTGTGGTGTGGTGCTGAGCAGTGGTGTGGTGCTGGGCGGTGGTGTGGTGCTGGGCGGTGGTGTGGTGGGCGGTGTGGTGCTGGTCGGTGGTGTGGTGCTGGGTGGTGGTGTGGTGCTGGGCGGTGGTGTGGTGGTGGGGCAGTGGTGTGGTGCTGGGCGGTGGTGTGGTGCTGGGCGGTGGTGTGGTGCTGGGCGGTGGTGTGGTGCTGGGCGGTGGTGTGGTGCTGGGTGGTGGTGTGGTGCTGGGCGGTGTGGTGCGGGGCAGTGGTGTGGTGTGGCGGTGGTGTGGGCGGTGGTGTGGTGCTGGTGCGGTGGTGTGGTGCTGGGCGGTGGTGTGGTGCTGGTGGTGGTGTGGTGCTGGGCGGTGGTGTGTGGTGGTGCTGGGCGGTGGTGTGGTGCTGGGCGGTGGTGTGGTGCTGGGCGGTGGTGTGGGCGGTGGGTGCTGGTGGTGTGGGTGGGCGTGTGGTGCTGGGCGGTGGTGTGGTGCTGGGCGGTGGTGTGGTGCTGGGCGGTGGTGTGGTGCTGGGCGGTGGTGTGGTGCTGGGTGGTGGTGTGGTGCTGGGCGGTGGTGTGGTGGGGCAGTGGTGTGGTGGGCGGTGGTGTAGTGCAGGGGCGGCGGCTGTCTTGAGTGGTATTGAAACAATCTCACATTAGTGTTCCGGAAATTGAAAGATTATCACCACAAGAAAATGACCGCAAGTGACTCGAAATACCTCTCGTCAGGCGGACCTTTAGTGTGACCCGGAACCAGTGCTGTTTTCGTGGTGATTAGAATTGTCTCTCTCTCTCTCACTCACACACACACACACACACACACACACACACACACACACACACAAACACAAACACACACACACACACAACAATACCCTCATTCAGACACATAAACACACACGGAGGAGAAAACCTGCCTCTTCCTCCTCCTCCTCCTTCAGTATACACTCCTTCAGTAGGTGTGTAATAGACGTGAAGTGCTTGTGGCCGGAGGATGATGGCTGCCTAAACACAGAGGGCGTTCAGGGTTACTACACTACTACACCGAGGAGAATCTCAAGGGAAATTACCGTAAAATTTGCTTTTGTCCAAACTTGTATCACACACACACACACACACACACACACACACACACACACACACACACACACACATGTCTTTATGGTTTTTGTGTTAGATAATATATGACACAACGGATGAATCGTTTTGACAACACTACCGAGACAATAGGAGCCGCAGTGTTCATTGTGATACTTTTTTTGGTGTTTGTGTATCGGTGAGAGGTTAGGTTAGGTTAGGTTAGGTTAGATTAGCTCCTAACCACCCTGATCCACACTAAACTTACCGTGGCCCAAACATCCTAGATTCATGTCTGTATCTGGTGATGGAAAAGATTATTTTTTGTTTACTGTTTTGACAAATGACACAAGGAAAGATTGAATGAGTTTTTATTTTTAGATCTTCTTCATCGACTCTTCTTCCTCTTGTCATTGACTGGTGAAGGTATTTTAAGAAAGATGTTATTGTACTCTTGGAGGTTATAATATTATGGCAGGGAGAATACTTTATTCCAGTGTTATTAAGTTTGATGGTGATGGGCAGGGGCGTGGTGATGGTGACGATGGGGAAGGGTAGTAGTGATGGTGTTGGTAATTATGATGGTGACAGTGGTGATGGTGAAATTGGTGGTGATGATGACGGAGAGGATCGTCATGATGGTGGGAAGGAAGGAAGAGAGGCTGATGCTCACTAACACCTCTTCTGCCACCCCATGCCCCTTCCTTCCTCCCGGCGTGGTGGTGGTAAGGGATGAAGGAGGACCCGGGGGGGGGGGGTGACCATAGGGGCCATAACTGCTAACAACTCCATGCTACATTATGGCAGGAAAGAAAGTGACATGTTAATTTTGTACACTAATTCCGGTTCTAAAATAACTAACGTATTTTAGGAGATTAATTAATATCTTTATTTAATGTTTTATAACGTGTTTTAGTCTCGTTGTGTCTTAAAAAGCCTTGTTTAATGTTTTATTCATGAATTGATCTCGTAGTGTGATAGTCCATGGTCCTGGAGGAGGTAATGTGCACCCACGTCCTCCTCCTCCGGGTGTTGTGTTACATCTGCAGCTCTCACTCTCAGCACAGCCTTAGAGACCACCCGAGATGCTGTGGCCACTCACCACTGCCCACCACTTAATGATGTTCTCGGATTGGTTAGGCTGTTATGACGTCATTATAAACCCCGGACAATGATTGGTAGGGTGTGGTAGGATGGCGCAACTCTGTGGCCGGTGATTGGTGGTGAGATTATACCGAGAGTGTCAGCTGCCACACGACCAACCTTTTAAAGCCTTAATGCTGCTACCTTACTTACCATCATCTGGGTCGAGATGTTGTTTGTTTAAGTAACAATCTTGAATGAAGGGATAATATGATGTATAACGAGACAGTAAAGAGGTAATTGTGTTTGTAAATAATGGTTGTATAAATGTTTAGGGTGGGCGCGTGGTGGTGGAGCCTGTGTGGGCATCACGAGGTTACCTGGTGGGTGGCAGTGTGAGGGGCGGGCGGTGTGATGGGGCCCCTGCCAGCTGACCCCGCCCCGTGTGGCAGACGGGGCCGACCGGAGTGGGCAGTAACACCCATCCGTCCGCCCTGCCTGCCCGCCTCGTGCATTAAACAGGACTGGGTGTTGGGGCTGGATTGGGTGCTAAGGTTTGGCTGAGTGCTAGATGCTGGGCCTAGACAAGGTACTGAGGTTAGGTGCTAGGCGCAGGATACTGGTCCTAGGCTGAGTCCTAGCTATTGGGTCGTGGACGGGGTGCTAAGACTTGCTAGGTGCTGGGTCTGAGTGGTCAGACTGGTGATGGACGCTGGAGGGGCTGTAAAACTGTCGCCCTCCTCTCACATACTGTCCTGTGTCCTGGCAGTTCCTCCGTCACACCTTGATTTACGGCAGGTCTCTCTCTCTCTCTCTCTCTCTCTCTCTCTCTCTCTCTCTCTCTCTCCATTCTTTACTCTTTGTTTTCATTTGTCTCTTTTATTACCTTTGTTTTCTCATTTTCTTCTGTCAATTCCATTTTTTATTCTTTACTCTTACCAATACCATAACACTGAACACAGGAACATAGATGAACAAGAATACTAAAAACACATGAACTATAACAACTGAATTCAAAGATGAGCAAGAACACTGAACACGTGAACATGAACACTACGATCTAGCACAAATGACTCATAACTCCCGCTGTCTACTCAATTAGATCATGTTAGTGTGTGTGTGTGTGTGTGTGTGTGTGAGTAATAAATGAGCGTGACTGTGAGTAAGAAGTGAGTGAGTGTGTGTATGATGGTGACACAACGGGGCTGGTAGTGCGTCTTGTTGTCTATAAGTGCATGTCTGTTTATTTACGAGTAGCGGTAATGAACAACCTAACCTAACACTGTATCATTGTGTTAGGTTGTATTAGTGTCCAGTGTAAGGGTGTACCGTATCAGGGTGCGGTGGGCCAAGGTGATATAATAACACACTCCTCTTACTCAAATTACCTCACTCTTGATCATCTTAATTATGGTAGCTGTACCTTATGCTACAGTTGAGGAAATAAAGTCGGTCTATTACAGTACCTGAAGTGTTTACAGTGCTGCCCCTCACTGGTCGACAGCTGGGGTAAGGAGGGAGTTGTTGTCTTTATAAAGGTACAGTTGTTGGAGGAATGGATGGTGATGAGTTATGGGGGAGGGAGGGGGGTCAGTGTTGGTGAAGGTGTTGGTGTTGGTGAAGGTGTTGGTTAAGGTGTTGGTTAAGGTGTTGACGATTTTGGGAGAAGGTGGTAGAGAATCGGTGTTGGTGAAGGTGTTGGTCGCTCTGAGTTATTGTTGAAGAGTCGGTGTTGAAGAGTTGGTGTTGGTGATGACGTCGACCGACCTCATATCAACCACCCTCAGTCAATGTTGGAGGAAGTCTATGCAGGAGAAGTTGTAAACAATTAAAAAAAAATGATAAAATAAATCTGATGATGTAAGTTACGATACAAAAGTAAAAGTTGGTGAGATGATTATTAGTGTTTGTGTAGAGGAACTAACTCAGGTGTGTGGGAGAACTGGTTACACCTGTTGGATTACTTTGTTATTGTCTTGTGGGGGTGTGGGTGTGGGGGAGTAATGGGGGGTGTATGTATGTATGTATGTATGTATGTATGTATGTATAGTATGTATATAAGTATGTATATATGTATGTATGTATGTATATATATATATATATATATATATATATATATATATATATATATATATGTATGTATGTAAAGATAATTAGTAGTTCTTGTGTTACAGTGATGGGCTCATTTATGACCTGAGCCACTAGTAACACCCAGAGGCAGCAGGCGCCAGACCTCTTCTCTTGTATATTGTTTCCTAATTCTGGATAGACCTTGAGAGAGAGAGGATTAGGGAGGTAGAAGGTAGCCCAGCAGGACGCCATCTCTGCCCTGTTGTGGCCGTGGAGAATAAAGAAGGAGGGTGGCAGTGGTCCTGGTCCACGCTAATGAGTCGCAGATGAACCGCGTCATCACCTTTTCCACAAAACCCACGCCCTCCCGCCCACCCACCCACCCTTGCCCACCCGCATCCTACTACCGCTCATCTTCCTCCTCCACCTACCGCCCATTTCCTTCTCCTTCATCCTCTTGCTCCTGCCGCCATTCTCCACCCACCCCTCCACCACCCACACACTCCACCACCACCCTCCCCACCCACCCTTTCTCCTGCCCATCTGATAACTTCGGTATTTAGTTACTAGAGAATTAAAAGCAATTGTACAGGTTGGTGATGATAAGCGAGAGAAAGGAGATGGAGGAAGAAAGGAAGGAAGGTGAGAAGGAGAGAGAGAGTCGCTTGGGGAGAGAGAGAAAAGAAAAAAAAGTCCTAGGGTGGCCTTCCTGTGCACTGCCGGAGGACACTGTCGGCACGGGAAGTAGTATGGTTGGGTTGAGTGGCTGGCTAGTGTCACATTCTCAGGTGACACCCTCGGGGAAGGAGGGAGGGTGGAGAGGACCTGAAGGGGGGAGGGAGGTGGAGAGGGACCTGAAGGGGAGAGGGGGAGGTGGAGAGGACCTGAAGGGGAGGGAGAAAGGTGTCCCCTGTGGCTCTTGTATTCATATATATTCCATTTTTACGTGTTTATGGCCCTGAGGTGACGGGGACCAGCCAGACGTCTTCCTCCGGTTCTGGATGGTTCTCTATGGTCTGGGGAGGTTCTTCATGGTCTGGGGTGGTTCTTCATGGTCTGGGGTGGTTCTTCATGGTCTTGGTGGTTCTTCATGGTCTGGGGAGGTTCTTCATGGTCCCTGTAGTGTACTGTCAGGACATCTATCATCATCATCATCATCATCATCTTTATCATCATCTTTATCATCATCATCATCATCATCATCATCATCCAGAACATTCCTTATATTACCAGTTCACTATTGGTATTTTTTACGAGAGATATTAAAGATATAAGAAGGCTATTTTGTTTGAGTTTTCCTTGCATCGCGGTGGTTTCATGCAACATCAACAACATATATCCCATCGTGATTTTTTTTTGTGTTATTAAGATATTTCACATGGTTAGGTTAGGTTAGGTTACGGGATTTTTATTATGGGATGTTTGAAGGAACTCTGACGTGACCTAACTTAACAACCTAATCTAATATAATGCTATCCTGTCCTTAAAGCTAATGCTATTCTAACCTAATCTAACCTAACCTAATCTAACCTGACGTGACTCCTCTGATCTAAGTGATGGATGGCTTTTTGTGAGGATGTGTGTAGCTTTATTTTGATAGCTATTGTCCATAAATGCTTGGGGTTCACGTCTGAGTCTCTCGGGGTTCGTGGTTCAGGAGGAGGCGACCAACAGGACTTGAGTGGTTGACTGTACTGTAGCAGTTGTTGAGGCCCAGGAACAATGTTTAGGTCTTTACGTGTTTTTGACCTTATTCCAGGAGTCAAAGGTCACCCAGCAGGGTTGGTCTTAGAGGTGTGTGTGTTAGTAGCGATGGGGCGGCAGTAGGCGATGGGTGGGGTAGGTTACTATAGTCTGGGGTAGTAGCAGCAGTAGATACAGTATAGCCTACTATGCTGGAGCAGTAGCACCAGTATGCTGGAACACGGACGCCATTAAAGCCATAAAGTAACGGAGGCGGTGATCACTTTTATTGTTGTTGTCACGATGATTTGCAAGGCTCGTCATATAGGCCTCCTTGTACTCCTTCCTCCTCAGTCCCTCCTCCCTCCCTCCCTCAGTCCGTCAATCCCTCCTCCCTCCCTCCCTCAGTCCGTCAATCCTTCCATTCATCTCTCCGTCTATGCCTTCCTTCCTTCCTTCCTTCCTTCCTTCCTTCCTTCCTTCCTTCCTTCCTTCCTTCCTTCCTTCCTTCCTTCCTTCCTCTGCCCGTCTCGTACGTAACTGCTGGCGCCGCAGTCACTCACTCACAGTTCAAGGTGATGTATGTCAGATTTTTACGGTGTTGGAGTCTCTGACGTCATGAACCAAATCAGCCTCGTGTTGTGGAAGTCATTTACCGAGGTGAGTGTGTGGCTCATGTTGACTTATATTTAGAATATCCGAAGATTTATTGATGTCCATACATGTGTGTGTGGGTGGGTGGGTGGTGGGTGGTGGGTGGGTGATATTATCTACCGTACAGCAAACCACCACCACACACTCCACCACCACACTCCACCACCCCTACCACCACCACCACACACACTCCACCACCACCACCACCCACACCCACTACCACCACCACCACCACTCCACTACCCACCCACACCCCTACCACCACCACCACACACCACCTACCACCACACCACACACTCCCTACCACCACCACCACCACACCACCACCACACCACACTCCCTACCACACCACCACCACACTCCACTACCCACCACCACCACCACACACCACCCACCACCCACCCACCACCCACACTCCACTACCACCACCCACCCACCACACACCCCTACCCACCACCACCCACCCACCCACACACTCCCACCACCACCACCCACACCTCCACTACCACCACCTCCCACCACCACCCCTCCCACCACCACCCACCCACACCCACCACCACCACCCACACACTCCACCACCACACTCCACCCACCACCATCACACACTCACTACCACCACCACCACACTACACCACTACCACACTACACCATCACCACACTACACCACCACCACACCACCACCACTATACCGCCATCACACCACACCATTACCACTATACCACCACCACCACCACCACCCACACCGTGTTATAGGTGAAGGAAGCGTAGGTTGGGAGGTGGCCAGGTAGGGAGGAGGGTGGCCTGGTGAGGGCGGCGAGGGCAGGTAATTGTTCCAGAGACAATTAAATCACGGTGATAATCACAGTGATTAAGTGGTATTCTTGATCAGCGTCGCCTGTCTGCTGACCTGTGTGTGTGGGCTGATTTGAAGGTGTTGTATTGCTGTTGTAGTGATTGTTTGTAGTTGTATTTAATGTTGTTGTTGTTATGGGCGCGAATATTCAAGTATTTTCTTTATTTTCTTTTCAATTCAGAGAGAGAGAGAGAACAACATCGTCTTGCTTGGGTCAGAGTATCATCGTCTCTCTGAACGTGTACAGTCCACAACCGGATTACATATTGTCTTATCACGGAGAACGTTTCCTCTGTGTGTGTGTGTGTATATACAGTACGTGTGTGTGTGTGTGTACCAACCAGCCAGGAACTGTTAATCCACTGGTCACCACCAATACCTGCGCGTGTTGTAGAGCTTTAAGACCCCCTCCCAGTGTTTATGGTGGGGTCAAGGAGGAGGACGAGGTGGAAGAGGAGGTGACGATGAGGAAGGAAAGGGAAGGAGGGAGGTGGGAGGGAAGAAGGGTGAAGGGAAGACAAGGGGACGGAACGGGGAGGAAAAGGAAGGGAGGGAAAGGGAAGGAAGAACGGAGAGTAAATATATAACTGGCCTCTCACTTTTTAATCAACAAGTGTAGAAAAAATAAAAATAACAAAATTAAATCTAAAACTTTTCTTCTGGTAATAATCTTCACCAAAACGACCTTAAAGACACAAACAAATATATAATTATGAAAAAGTCTGAAAAAATATAACAAAAAAAATCGTGTTTTATTAATAATTATTTCGTCATTATTATCATCTGTTGTTATGTTACTTTTAGTAAATTTGTTAAAAGTTCAGTAAATATTATCTGAGATTGTGTATGGGGCTTGGGGTCAGGTTTGGGTATTAAACAAAGCTGTGATTATTATAGTGTGTGTATAGTGTCAGGATAGTATCTGTATAGTGTTTGTATAGTGTGTATTGTCAGTATAGTGTGTGTATAGTGTCAATATAGTGTCAGGATAGTGTCCGTATAGTGTTTGTAGTGTATTGTCAGTATAGTGTGTGTATAGTGTCAGTATAGTGTCAGGATAGTCAATATAATGTCTGTATAGTGTATTGTCAGTATAGTGTGTATATTGTATCGTGCGTATAGTGTGTGTATATTGTCGG
Source organism: Homarus americanus (assembly GCF_018991925.1). Taxonomy (NCBI): domain Eukaryota; kingdom Metazoa; phylum Arthropoda; class Malacostraca; order Decapoda; family Nephropidae; genus Homarus; species Homarus americanus. The sequence continues at coordinate 16,850,707 of NW_024736071.1, forward strand.
TATAGTGATTGCATAGTGTGTGGTAATAATAGAGTTAGTTGGGTATGGTGAGGTAGGTGGTGGTGCGAGGAGGAGGAGGGTTGGAGGAGAGGTAGAGAGAGAGGAGGTGAGAGGAGAGGAGGTGTGAGATCTGGTGCAGATGTGATTTTTTATCACTCACCCACACACCACCCTACCTACCACCACCTACCACCACCTACCTATCACCTACCCATCACCTACCACCACCTACCTACACATCACCTACCACTATCACCCACCACCACCACATCACTACCACCTACCACCATCACCTACCACCACCACCTACCACCATCACCTATCACCCACCCCACCACCACTCACCCACCACCACCTACCACCATCACCTACCACCACCACCTACCACCATCACCTCCCACCACCTACCACCACCACCCCACCACCATCACCACCACCCCTATCACATCACCACCTACCACAATCCCATTATCACCATCCACCATCACCACCACTATCACCACCCTCACCATCACCACCAGGGATATGTTGTGAGTGACATCTTCTACAAGTTCTGCTGCTTCCACTCCTTCTGTCTCTCGTATGGAAGAAGGAAGAGAAGAAGGAGAGGAGATGTGGCCTACTGAAGGTGGCCTACTGAAGGTGTGGTTTATTGAAGGTGGTCTACTGGAAGAATGTTTTATAATAAGGTACTGAAGGTGGTCTACTGAAGAAGGTGTTTGTCTACTGAAGGAAAATCCTCCCCCAAAAAAAAGCAAAAAACCCACTCAGTCGTAACCCATCAACACTTCCTGTTGTACACCCAGGGCTGAACCGGACATGTTTACATCTTTCCAGGAAGTTAGTCAGACAGTTACCCCTGTTTGCTTTACGGCGTCCTCACAGTGTATTTGAAGAGCTAGTTATATGTACCGAAGTGTGGCTGTGTGCTATACCGACGCAGTAGTAGTAGGAGGGGCAGCAGGAGCAGCGTCTACATATATATATCTGCCAAGTATTTATGACTTTTTTTTTAGGCTCTGGTCAGCTCGGGCAGGGTAATAAACGTAACTTTCCCATGACGCAGTGTTGGAACGCTTTATGGTAGGGTGGGCTGCGGGGGTCTCAAAAACGTTGTCTCTCTCTCTCCTCTCCTCCTCCACCCTCCCTTTACCATACCTCTTAACACACCTGGTTTGAATTATTTCCTCATATTTCTTCTTCTCTCTCAGGTCCCTCCTCTTGCTAAATATTCTTTTCGTGTTAATCTTGAATGTTGATGAAAGTTGCGCCAGATTACTATTCGAGATGTTTTCGTAGTAGTGGTAGAAACAGAGATCGTTTAAGTATTTTGGCCACCTTGAGAACAACTCCGATTGATTGATGACTTGACGGATTGACGAGGACCTCAAGTTGACGACGGACGGATAGAGGTAGGTAGGTTAGGTGGGTGGGGTAGGAAGGGCCCCCACACGATCAGTGATAGAGCAGTTAAGAAGGTTTGTCCCCGCTGCTGAGGGTCGGTCACGCCTGTCATTCATTTAGGTGAGTCTCTGTTTATTCAATTAGGAATGTTTACAAGACTCGGTCCAGGATTCTGTAAGCCATTGTTGGTTGTGTGTGTGTGTGTGTGTGTGTGTGTGTGTGTGTGTGTGTGTGTGTGTGTGTGTGTGTGTGTGTGTGTGTGTGTGTCTGAACAATCTCTCTAACAGTGTGGGCGGTTTATTTATTATACACTCATTTACTAATACTCTTGACTGAATAGATTAAATTGATTCTAATTCACTGATATAATCTACTGAATAAATTAATTACACCGTCAATCAGATAGTTTATTGAATGAATGAATGAATGAAGTACACTGATTTGTTTGGTGGTGGTGATGGTAAAGGTTAATGGTAGTGGTGATGGTGGTGGTAGTAGTGGGTGGTGGTAGTGGTAATGGTGGTAGTGGTGGGGGTAATAGTGGTAATGGTGGTGAGAATGATAGTAGTGGTAAGGTTGGTGGTGGTCGTAGTAGTGATGGTGGTTATAGTGAGTGATGGAAATAATGATGGTGGTGATAGTATTGGTGGTGTTGATGGTGTGGTAGTAGCGGTGGTGGTGATAGTAGTGGTGGTAGTAGTGATGGTGGTAGTTGTGGTGGTGGTGATAGTGGTGGTGGTAGTGGTGGTGGTGATAGTAGTGGTGGTAGTAGTGATGGTGGTAGGTGTGGTGGTGGTGATAGTGGTGGTGGTGGTAGTGGTGGTAGTTGTGGTGGTGGTGATGGTAGTGGTGGTAGTGGTGGTGGTTGGTGATGGTAGTGGTGGTGGTAGTTGATGGTGGTAGTTGTGGTGGTAGTGATGGTCAGGTAATAGTAATGGTGGTTATAGTTGGTGATGGAAATAATGATGGTGGGTTAGTAGTGATGGTGGTGATAGTAGTGGTGGTAGTAGTGATGGTGGTAGTTGTGGTGGTAGTAGTGATAGTGGTAGTAGTGGTGGTAGTAGTGATGGTGGTAGCAGTGGTGGTAGTAGTGATGGTGTGGTAGTAGTGGTGGTGGCAGTGATGGTGGTAGTAGTGGTGGTGGCAGTGATGGTGGTAGTAGTGGTGGTAGTAGTGATGGTGGTAGTAGTGGTGGGTGGCAGTGAGGCAACAGGTCCAGAAGTTATCATTATGTTATCTGTTATCTTGTAATCAGACAATTGGTTATTTTTGTTCGATTGTGTAACTTGTTGTGGCTGTACCTCCACACACACACACACACACACACACACACACACACACACACACACACACACACATGTATGTTTTTGTTAAGAGGAGGTGTAAGCCAGGAGTGTTCCGATGCGTCACATGAGAGGCGATGATAAAACAATGAGAAATTTGAAAACTATGATTGTTGACTTTCCCGGTCAGTGAGGGGGTAGGGCTGGTGTGGGGTGGGGTGTCTGGTGTGAGGGGAGTGGTGAGGGGTGGGTGTGTGGGGGCAACAAGGTCTTATCTTAATCCATTATCAACAATTATCGTTATGGTCATTGTGTGTGTGTGTGTGTGTGTGTGTGTGTGTGTGTGTGTGTGTGTGTGTGTGTGTGTGTGTGTGTGTGAACTATTTTATTATTTTATTTTTACGAGAGAGAGAGAGAGATACAGAACTAGACAGAGAGACAGTCAACAAAGAGCGACATATGCTGAGTGTTAGAGGAACATTTCTCAGACCAGGTAAGAGACTCAGGTGTTCCCACGTCCGCCTGGGACAGCTGGAGCAACAACACCGCTAATTAGGAGAACCCCGCCGTGCCTCTCACCCTTACCTCCTCTTACCTCCTCTTACCTCCCCCTCCTCCTACCTCCTCTTACCTCCTCCTACCTCCTCTTACCTCCCTCCCACCTCCTCTAACCTCCTCCCACCTCCTCTTACCTCCTCCTACCTCCTCTTACCTCCTCCTACCTCCCTCTACCTCCTCCTACCTCCTCCCACCTCCTCCTACCTCCTCCTACCCCTCTAACCTCCTCCTCCTCCTCCCACCTCCTCTTACCTCCTCCACCTCCCTCCACCTCCTCCTACCTCCCTCTCACCTCCTCCCACCTCCTCCTACCTCCTCTTCCTCCTCCTCCTCCTCCCACCTCCCTCTTACCTCCTCCCACCTCCTCTTACCTCCTCCCACCTCCTCTTAACCTCCTCCTCCTCCTCTTACCTCCTCCTCCTCCTCTTACCTCCTCCTACCTCCCTCTACCTCCTCCTACCTCCTCTTGGCCTCCTCTACCTCCTCTACCTCCATCCTACCTCCTCTTACCTCCTCCTACCTCCCTCCTACCTCCTCCTACCTCCTCTTTCTTACTCCTCCTACCTCTTACAGCCATATGCTTCCTAGATCATTTATCTTAATGTGATTGGTCTCCACATCTTCCTTCTTGTCCTCCACCTCCTCCCTTACTCCTCCTCCACCTCCCCTACCCGTCCTCAGGGTTAAGTCATCGTTCTCAAGGGTTAAGTCATCGTCCTCAAAGAGTTAAATCGTCGTTCTCAGGGTTAAGTCATCGTTCTCAAAGGGTTGTCATCGTTCAAAGGTTGTCATCGTTCTCAAAGGGTTAAGTCATTGTTCTCAGGGTTGTCATCGTTCTCAAGGGTTAAAGGATTTTATGCATTTTAAGTCCTTGTAATATACTTGACTTCTGTTATTTTCCGTGAGTAGAAGACGAAGGAATAATTTCTGTCACGATGTGTTGACTGTAGTGGTGTAACGCCGACTGTTGACCAGGAGGGAGTGGCCGAGAGGACGGGGTCTCAGCTCTCTGGTGTCTTGACGGAAAACTTTTGATATGGTTATTGGAAAAGACGTGTGTGTGTGTGTAGGTTATGTGGACGTGTGTGTGTAGGTTATGTGGACGTGTGTGTGTAGGTTATGTGGATGTGTGTGTGTAGGTTATGACGTGTGTGTAGGTTGTGGACGTGTGTGTGTAGGTTATGTGGACGTGTGTGTGTGTGTAGGACGTGTGTGTGTAGGTTATGTGGACGTGTGTAGGTTATGGACGTGTGTGTGTAGGTTATGTGGACGTGTGTGTGTAGGTTATGTGGACGTGTGTGTGTAGGTTATGTGGACGTGTGTGTAGGTTATGTGGACGTGTGTGTAGGCAGGACGTGTGTGTAGGTTATGTGGACGTGTGTGTGTAGGTTATGTGGACGTGTGTGTGTGGTTATGTGGACGTGTGTGTGTGTAGGTTATGTGGACGTGTGTGTAGGTTATGTGGACGTGTGTGTAGGGACGGTTATGTGGACGTGTGTGTGTGTGTGTAGGTTATGTGAGGTGTGTGTAGGTTATGTGGACGTGTGTGTAGGTTATGTGGACGTGTGTGTGTAAGTTATGTGGACGTGTGTGTATGTAGGACGTGTGTGTGTGTGTTATGACGTGTGTGTCTCCCTACTATCCATCCATTTATCTATATTTCCATCCCATTTTCCTCCCTCCATCTCTCCATCCATCCATTTATCTGTTTTTTTTTCTCCTCCTCCCACCCCCTCCCTCCCTCCCTCCCTCCCTCCCTCCCCTCCCTCCCCTCCCTCCCTCCCTCCCCTCCCTCCCACTCCCACTCCCCTCCCTCCGTCCCCTGCCTCCCTCCCTCCCTCCCTCCCTCCCCTCCCTCCCTCCCCTCCCTCCCTCCCTCCCTCCCTCCCTCCCTCCTCCCTCCCTCCCACCTCCCTCCCTCCCCTCCTCCCCCTCCCTCCACTCTCCACTCCCTCCCTCACACCAAAATATCCACCAACACACTTACTTTTATAGCTTAGAATGCCGGCCAAGGATTCCATATTGCTTAGGTCTGTTGTGGGGTTAGGTTAGGTTAGGTTAGGTTAGGTAGCATTTAGAGGAGTCAGTTGTTGATGAAGATTGATTTGTTAACTTTCCCAGTGATATGAGAGAGAGGCTGGGTGGTTGAGGGTGGGTGGAGGTGGGTGGGTGGGGGTGGGTGGGGATGGTTGGAGGTGTGGGGTAATGTTGTACACGTGAATTGGGTCAGTTGAGTGTGTGTCGTGGGAAGTGTAGGTAATGATAGACACACACACACACACACACACACACACACACACACACACACACACACACACACATCTATCAAATATCTCTTCAACAAACTATATGGTGACGTGACTGGGAGAGGGACCACACCTCCCCCTCTAGGCACTCCACATCAGTCATGTAACACAGTTGTTTATTCTCAGTCACCCGTAAAAGTCTTCTTGTTGTCTCTTCTATTGCTCCTTCACTCCACCTCTCCTTTCACTTCTCATTCCTCTTACTACTTATTCCCTCACTCCCATCTCCTCCCTCATACCCCCATTCCTCCTCCCCTCACTCCCATACTCTTCCTCATCTGAGAGATTAAGATTCGCTGAAACCTGAGTATCAATATTTGCTGTTTCGGGTTAGATTAGGTTGGGGAGGGACAGACAGACAGATAAACAGACAGAGAGAGAGAGAGAGAGAGAGAGAGAGAGAGAGAGAGAGAGAGAGACTGTGGGATGTCCTTGCTGGTAAATGTGACCTTGTTCAGCAGTTAGTTATTGGTTGTGGTGTACAGCTTAGCATCCTGGTTCAGTGTGACTTAATTGTGTTTGAGTGTGTCTTAAGTGTCTCTGACATTTATATGAGTGTGAAGAGTGTGTCTTAGTGTGTCTGAGTTCGTCTTGAGTGTGACTTGAGTATGACTTAGTGTGTCAATTTTTTTAGAGGTAGAGGATTGTATGGTAGTAGTGGTAGTGGGTGAAGGCAGTTGTGGTAGTGGGTGATGGTGGTGGTAGTGGGTGATGGTAGTAGTGGTAGTGGGTGGTGGTGGTGGTGGTGGAGGTGGTGGTGGTGGTGGTGGAGGTGGTGGTGGTGGTGAAGGAGGACACACACGCGTGAAATTACACGTCCCTCACACCTGTCCTGCCAGGTGAGCTGTGAGACCTGCTTAGGTTCTTTTTACACACACACACACACACTCTCTCTCTCTCTCTCTCTCTCTCTCAAGGCCACCATCTCTCGGTAATGTCCCGGTCATAATAGACTTGTTTAACTCCACCCTGATGATTGTGTATATACTGTAAAGCGTCAGTCTGTCTGTCAGTCTGTCTGTCTGTCTGTCTGTCTGTCTGTCTGTCTGGCTGGGTGGGTGGGTGGGTGGGTAATGGTATAAAAGGCGAGGAAATAGTAAGTTAGTTGGTGGAACGCGTCGCTGACACCTTAATAGTCCTAATTAAAGTGAGTCTTACCTGGCCAACCACCTTGTTAGTGCACCTCTCAACACACGCACACACACACACACCGTTAATGACTCACTCATAGAGATATTAACCAGATGTTACATTTGAACAGGTTAATTGCCTCAGAAATATGGTCGAGCTGTTAAAGTCTGAACTGGTTAATTACACGAGGAGACCAATCATTACCTGTTGAGAAGGTTAATGGTCTGAGAGGGTTGAATATGTAGCAGTAGTTTATCAAGGTGTTAATGAGCTTGGGTAACTGTGAGTGCTTACAGGTTAGGTTAGGTTAGGAATTGAACTGTGAACAAGAATATAATTAACAGTAGCAACTAAAGATATCAACTTGAACAGGTTAATTCGCTCCCAACAGGTGTGAGAAGTGAATTATATACCTTACCTGTTGGATAATTTACCTCTTCACCACATACACGGGCGCGCGCACACGCACACACACACACACACACACACACAAGGATGATTAGCAATAGAGTTATCATACTTTCTGGGTGATGATTATGTTGATGGTTATAACAGGGGGAGCAAGAGGACGCCTGTTTAGCCCACAACTTCCCCTTGTTTAACACACCTTCCCCCTCCCTCACCTTCCCCCTCCCTCACCTCCCTCCTCCCCCCTCCCTCCCTTCCCCTCCCTCACCTTCCCCCCTCACCCTTCCCCTCCCTCACCTTCCCTCCCTCACCTTCCCCTCTCTCCTTCACCTTCCCCTCTCTCACCTTCCCCTCTCTTCCCCTCTCTCACCTTCCCCTCTCTCACCTTCCCCCTCCTCCTCACCTTCCCCTCTCTCACCTTCCCCTCTCTCACCTTCCCCTCTCTCACCTTCCCCTCTCTCCCTTCCTCTCTCCCCTCTCACCTCCCTCACCTTCCCCCTCTCTCCCTTCCCTCTACCTTCCCCCTCCTCTCCCTTCCTCTCTCCCTTCCTCTCACCTTCCCTCTCTCCCACCTTCCCCTCACCTTCCCCTCTCTCACCTTCCCCACCTCACCTTCCCCCCTCTCACCTTCCCCTCTCACACCTCCCTCTCACCTTCCCCTCTCTCCCTTCCCTCTCTTCCTCTCTCACCTTCCCCTCTCTCACCCTCTCCCTCTTCCCTCTCTCCTCCCACTCCCCCTCCTCCCCTGATACACGTGTCATGACAGCGACAGATACTACATAAATGTTAGACATTATCCTGCCAGCAGTTAAGTAGTAGTTGTGAGGCGAGTTAATGTAGTGGAGGTGTGACTGGTGCTGTGGGATGGTGACTGGTGCTGTGGGATGGTGACTGGGGGATGGTGACTGGTGCTAATGGGATGGTGACTGGTGTGGGATGGTGACTGGTGGGATGGGATGACTGGTGGTGACTGGTGATGGTGACTGGTGCTGGGATGGTGACTGGTGGGGATGGTGACTGGTACTAATGGGATGGTGACTGGTGGGATGGTGACTGGTGGGATGGTGACTGATGGTGACTGGTAATGGTGACTGGTGACTGTGCTGTGGGATGGTGACTGGACTTGGGATGGTGACTGGTGGGGATGGTGACTGGTGCTACTGGTGCTAATGGGATGGTGACTGGTGGGGATGGTGACTGGTGCTGGGATGGTGACTGGTGCTGATGGTGACTGGTGGGGATGGTGACTGGTGCTGGGATGGTGACTGGGGATGGTGACTGGTGCTGGTGGGGATGGTGACTGGTGCTGTGGGATGGTGATGGTGACTGGTGACTGGTATGGTGATGGTGACTGGTGCTGTGGGATGGTGACTGGTGCTCTGGGATGGTGACTGGTGGGATGGTGACTGGTGCTGTGGGATGGTGACTGGTGCTGTGGGATGGTGACTGGTGCTGTGGGATGGTGACTGGTGCTGTGGGATGGTGACTGGTGCTGTGGGATGGTGACTGCTGGTGGTGACTGGTGGTGATGGTGACTGGTACTGTGGGATGGTGACTGTGCTGTGGGATGGTGACTGGGTGATGGTGACTGGTGCTGTGGGATGGTGACTGGTGCTGTGGGATGGTGACTGGTACTGTGGGATGGTGACTGGTGCTGTGGGATGGTGACTGGTGCTGTGGGATGGTGACTGGTGCTGTGGGATGGTGACTGGTACTGTGGGATGGTGACTGGTACTGTGGGATGGTGACTGGTGCTATGGTGACCTCTCCTACCCCAGTTCTCACCCTCCTCTCTCCTCTTTTGCCTTCCACATCCCCTTCTTTCCTTTCTTCCCTCCTTCCTTTCCCTCCTCCGCCTCTCTTCCCCAGTTCTCCCCCTCTCCCTGGGGCTCGCTGGCCAACAAACCTGGCAGTATTATGTAAATGTCACATTGCCGGAAACACCAAAACATGGACACGGTTCATACACACAAGTTTTAATTGGACATTTGCGTGTTGATTGCGGACTTTTCACTTACACGTCTAGATGTCTCGTCTGTGTGTGTGTGTGTGTGTGTGTGTGTGTGTGTGTGTGTGTGTGGACAGTTCCTTCACTCTCTACCTTCCTCACATCCTCTCGTGGTCTTGTGAACCTTTTACATTTAACCGAAAATACTGAAGTTGTTGGTATACTCTCTCTCTTCTCTCCTCTCTCCCTCTCCCTTCCTCCCTTCCTCCCTTCCTATAAGATTTAATGTTTTTTTACAGAATATTTTTTGTACATTTATTTTCTCTGTATTCTTGTGTCTTCTATCCTGATATTTCATTTTTATTTTTATTCCCCACAAATTTGTGGTCGTATTATGGTCAGTCTGGGTCTTGTTGGTCGTTGTCGGTGCATCTTGAACTTCTCTTGTCTGTCTGTTTGTCTTGTCTCTATGTCTGGGGGATAATTATCAAAGTCTTACAATTTCTATGTATTTCTTATTGTGGAGGGGGGGGGGGCATTTGAACTGATGTATAATAGAGAAAAACATTTGTCTTAACCTAACCTAACTTACCCGATAGGATAGATTGGGTTAGATTAAATTAGGTAAAGTATGGTTAGGTTAGGTTAGGTTAGGTTAGGTTATCATAAACAAACAAATGCAGTTGTTATAATCAATTGAAACATCCTAGAAAAAAATTAAATTCCTTGAAGTCACAAATATTCTGTAAACAAAATCCCAAACTACGTATTTAGTGGTTCAAGGTAACAATGTAAACACCGGAAATATATTAATGTTCAGCTGGTGTTGTGTTTTGGTGGGGTTTTCACAAATGATCATAAATTTGGTGAGTTGAGGAACAGGAGATCTAGGCTGGCTGGTCGTCTCTTGCAGGTGGAGTGTGTGGGTGGAGTGTGTTGTACCGGGTGTGGTGTGGGTGGAGGGAAGTCTTGGGGAGGGGGGGAAGGAGGGAGAGGCAGGTGAGATTTGAGGGAGTGGTTTTTGGGAGAGTTGGCTGAGGCAGTGTTGGTGATAGAGTGAGCTGAGAATGCCTTCAGGGCAATTTGCTGAGAGTGAGCTGAATGATTCGCTGGGCCAATTTCCCGGGAGACGACAGGCACAATTGACTGGGATGAGTTCACAGACACTCAAGCGAGACATTTACCTGAGATAGTTCGAGACGAGACCTTGTTGATGAGACGGACGGATTGGGCAGGTAGACAGAGTAGGTTCATCAAAATAGCCGTGGTAGTGGTAGTGGTGGTGATGGTGTTGTAAGTAGTGGTGGTAGTATAGTAGTGGTGTTAGTAATAGTGGTGGCAGTAGTGGTGGTAGTAATAGTGGTGGCAGTAGTGGTGTTAGTAATAGTGGTGGCAGTAGTGGTGGTAGTAATAGTGGTGGCAGTAGTGGTGGTGTTAGGAGTAAACAAACCTATCACCATAACACACTAGTAGACTCAAGGTAGGTGTGTGAACGACCATAGTGTAGTGAGGGTGTAGTTTGGGTGTAGTGTGGGGTGTAGTGTGGGTGTAGTGTGGGTGTAATGAAGGTGTAGTGCGGGTGTAGTGCGGGTGTAGTGAGGGTGTACTGAGGGTGTAGTTTGGGTGTAGTGTGGGGTGTAGTGTGGGTGTAGTATTGGGTGTACTGAGGGTGTAATGAAGGTGTAGTGCGGGTGTAGTGAGGGTGTAGTGTGGGTGTACTGAGGGTGTAGTGTGGGTGTAGTGAGGGTGTAGTGAGGGTGTACTGAAGGTGTAGTGTGGGTGTAGTATTGGGTGTAGTGAGGGTGTAGTGTGGGTGTAGTGTGGGTGTGTCTTGGCCAGGGTGTCGACACAGAGAGGAAACTGACAGATGTTATAATTAATGATTTGAGTCACCAAGTGATAGTTTATTTCATGTCCACGCTTGAGAGTTTTTGCGTGTGCATGTTGTGTTTTTTTGCGTGCATTGATTGTTGTTATTCTTGAGTACGTGTTATAGTTACTGCGTGAGTTTTTGTGTGGTATCTGCGTGCGTGTTGGAATCATTATTGCGTGTTGGGATATTTTTTTGCGTGCGGAGTGTAGTGTAGTGTGTGTGCGGTTTTTTTTGCTCTGCTTGCGTATTTTGAAGGCTTTGCGTCCGTGGTTGAATAGTATCACACCGTACGTGGCTGACTTCAAGCACGAGCGGCTGTTGAAGACAAAAAAAAAAGTTCTTGCATCATAGTAATTCTCATCTTCGTCCCGCTCTGTTAGTGAGGTCTGTTGTGTGTGTGTGTGTTATTGTGCTACACACACACACACACACACACACACACACAACTTTCACCTCTACTGCTGATCTCACTGGTAAATATTTCTGTCTCAATAGACTAAAGAAGTACAACTATGACCACCATACCACTACTAAACTACCACCATCACTAACCATCATCATAACTATCATCATCACTATCACCACCATTATTACCACCACCACCACTAACACCATAACTCTCGCTACCAGAGCACGTGATGTGAACGTAATGTACATGACCATTCACCAGCCTGTGTGTGAGTGTTGCCTAATTGAGAGGTGGAGACGTGTAGGAGCTGTGTGAAGTAATATCCCCTTGACCAGTGTAGAAAAAACTCAGTTAATATCTCCCTTGTCCATCACACAGGTGTACACAAGGGGCGTGAAGCATTCTGGGTAATTTCTCGAGCTAATCACTCCCATTATCCTGCATTACCTGACCTACCTACTCCTTCCTCCACTCCTCTCTACACTCCTTCCATTAACTTGTCAGATGTGTAGTAATCTTTTTGCGTGTGTATGGTGGGCAAGCTGAAGGCGGAGGTGTGCGCACAGGTAAGTGGAGGTGTGCGCACAGGTAGGTGAGGGTGTGCGCACAGGTAAGTGGAGGTGTGCGCACAGGTAGGTGAGGGTGTGCGCACAGGTAAGTGGAGGTGTCCGCACAGATCGAGGAGGAAACAGTCGGGAGCCCAAGCAAGAGTGTCTGTTACCTGTGCCATGCTGTCGGGGGGTGGGGGTGGGGGTGGGGTGGGTGTTGGGGAGATGGAGGTGATGGGGAAGGAGGGGGGGGGGATAAAGCCTTTCGAGGACGATAGTTTAAACTCTCTCGTTCTCAAAGTGTGTGTGTGTGTGTGGAGGAGTAATGGTCGGTGTGTGAGTGACAGTCCGCGGGGAGGCTCAACACCACTTACTTTCATAACAGTACCGCTTACCTCATGCATGCTCCTACCACCACCACTACCACCATTACTACTACTACTACTACTACTACTACTACTACTACTACTATACTATACTATATTATACTATACTATACTTCTACTATCATCACCATCATCATCACCACACCCACCACCAATAAGCTCCCGAAAATGATATTCATAGAAGAAAGTATTTAATCACCTAACCATCTTAACTACAGACTCTTACCTGTACTCTGTTGGTCTATATGGTCATAGGTTTATATACCAGGCAGGTGAGATAGATGATGACTAATGTGATAATAATTCCAGGTTGTGTAAAATTAACCTTTGTTCTACTTACTAGTTCAACACTATCACAACTCAACCCTGAAATATGACCTAAGTACATAACTATAAACACACTTATCACCACACTACAATATCCTCTGAGGTTGAATCTGTTAACCTAACCTAACCAGCCACAGTTGCTTTATACAGTGAAACCTCCATATAACGGACCTCTCTCTCTCTCTCCATATAATCCGTTAGATAAGGGGGTCTACATATAACGGACTTTACTCTCCAAACATAGTCCGCTAAATAGAGGTTTCACTATACCCAAAGCTTCACTAAAGTCTCATAACTAATAATTACTTAACAATTTTTCTTCACCTGTCAGTAAATTTCTTCATTTATTATCAGGTTTATTTTTACTGGTAAGAAAAACGAAATTATAATATGTGTTTAGAAGGGAATAAGAACATGCTATACTGTGGTGTAGTGACGGTCGATAGTCAGGTGGTGTGTGTGTGTAGTTATGACCCTTATGTGGAGTTACCTCTCTCTCTCTCTCTCTCTCTCTCTCTCTCTCTCTCTCTCTCTCTCTCCCTCTCCCTCCTCCCTCTCTCCCCCCCTCTCTCTCTCTCTCTCTCTCTCTCTCTCTCTCTTTCTCTTTCTCTCTCTCTCTCTCTCTCTCTCTCTCTCTCTCTCCCTCTCTCTCCCTCCCTCTCTCTCTCTCCCTCCCTCTCTCTCTCTCCCTCCTCCCTCCCCTCCCTCCTCTCCTCTCTCTCTCTCTCTCTCTCTCTCTCTCTCTCTCTCTCTCTCTCTCTCTCTCTCTCTCTCTCTCTCTCTCTCTCTCTCTCCTCTCTCTCTCTCTCTCTCTCTCTCCCTCTCCCTCTCTCTCCCTCCTCTCCCCTCCCTCTATCTCTCTCTCTCTCTCTCTCTCTCTCCTCTCTCTCTCCTCTCTCCCTCCCTCTCTCTCTCTCTCTCTCTCTCTCTCTCTCTCTCTCTCTCTCTCTCTCTCTCTCTCTCTCTCTCTCTCTCTCTCTCTCTCTCTCTCTCTCTCCTCCCTCTATCTCCCTCTCTCTCCCTCTCTCTCTCTCTCTCTCTCTCTCTCTCCCTCCCTCCCCTCTCTCTCTCTCCCTCTCCTCCCTCTATCTCCCTCTCTCTCCCTCTCTCTCTCTCTCTCTCTCTCTCTCTCTCTCTCTCTCCCTCCCTCTGTCTCCCTCCCCCTCTCTCCTCCCCTCTCTCCCTCTCATACACATTTTCCACCAATTGCTCCTCAGACTATATCCCACACTACACTACTCGCAATATCCTGCTTGTGTATCGCACAAATTATCCCCAATGCTGAATTTTATCCTCGTGTCTGTGTATAATGAACCCTCCATATAACGGACTTCTCTCTATATAGAATCCGTTATATGGAGGTTTTCACATCTAATGAATCCTCGATATAATAGACTTTTCTCTCTATATAATCCGTTAAATAGAGGTTTCACATTTAACGGACCTTCGATATAATGGAATTTCCTCTCCATGTAGTCCGTTAAATAGAGGTAACACTATGAATGAACTCCCAAGGTTCCCAGAGAGCTTTATAATGTATCAAGGTTTTTATCCAATGTCTCGTGTGGGTGGGTGTGGGTGTGTGGGTGGGTGGGTGGGTGGGTGGGTGGGTGCAGGAAATTGATAATACTGATTTTACTTTATTAAGCCTTTGTCTCTATTTATTGTTGTTGCTTATTATTATTATTATTATTATTATTATTATTATTATTATTATTATTATTATTATTATTATTATTATTATTCTTCATCGTCTTACCATTCTCCCGTCTCTACACATAATATTCACCATTTCCCTCTTATTCCCCCTCTCCTCCCCCTCTTACACACACACGTGGGAGAGGAGGAGGAGGAGGGTGAGAGATATGACACCACCAATAAGGAGTTTAGTATAATAACTTTCCTCTTCACCTGCACATCCGGTTTCTGCGTAATTTTTTTTTGTATTAAGTACAATTTGTTGATAGAAAAATATTGAAGATGTGGTGTGGGAGGGGTGTGGTGGGGAGGGTGTGGTGTGGAGGGTGTGGTGAGGGTGGGTGTGGGAGGGGGGTGGTGGGGAGGGTGTGTGTGGGGGGGGTGGGAGGGGGTGAGTGAGGGGTGTGGAGAGGTGTGGTGAGGTGGGTGTGGGAGGTGTGGGAGGGGTGTGTGGGGAGGGTGTGGTGGGGTGTAGGAGCAGCTGCTGTGTCAGGGTAACAGGAAATTAATGTAGCAGTATTTGGTTTGTTGGTGGTAGTGCTTGTGGGTGTGGTGGTGGCAGTGCTTGTGGGTGTGGTGGTGGTAGTGCTGGGTGTGGTGGTGGTAGTGCTTGTGGGTGTGGTGGTGGTAGTGCTTGTGGGTGTGGTGGTGGCAGTGTTGTGGGTGTAGTGCTTGTGGGTGTGGTGGTGGTAGTGCCTTGGGGTGTGGTGGTGGTAGTGCTTGTGGTGGTGGTGGTAGTGCCATGGTGGTGGTGGTGGGTGTGGTGGTGGTAGTGCTTGTGGGTGTGGTGGTGCTTGTGGGTGTGGTGGTGGTGGTAGTGGTGGTGGTGGTGTGTGGTGGTGGTGTGGTGGTGTGGTGGTGGTGTGGTGGGTGTGGTGGTGGTGTGCTGTGGTGGTGTGGTGGTGGTAGTGCTGTGGGTGTGGTGGTGGTAGTGCTTGTGGTGTGGTGGTGGTGGTGCTTGTGGTGTGGTGTGGTGGTGTGCTTGTGGGTGTGGTGGTGGTGGTGGTGGGTGTGGTGGTGGTGTGCTGTGGGTGTGGTGGTGGTGTGCTGTGGGTGTGGTGGTGGCAGTGCTTGTGGTGTGGTGGTGGTAGTGTTGGGGTGTGTGGTGGTGGTGGTGGTGCTTGTGGGTGTGGTGGTGGTGTGCTTGTGGGTGTGGTGGTGGCAGTGTTGTGGGTGTGGTGGTGGTAGTGCTTGTGGGTGTGGTGGTGGTGCTGTGGGTGTGGTGGTGGTAGTGCTTGTGGTGGTGGCAGTGTGGTGGTGGTAGTAGTAGTAATAGTAAGTGGTGGTAGTAGTATAGTAATAGTAAGTAGTGTGAGTGGTAGTAGTAGTAATAGTAAGTGGTGGTAGTGCTTGTGGGTGTGGTGGTAGTAGTAGTAATAGTAAGTGGTGGTTGTAAGGTTCATTAGTAGCGATAATGATGGTGGTATTACTAGTCGTGTCAACAATAACAATAGGAGATAAGGGTGTGATAATAGCCTGACTGAACGACTGTATTACCACAGGTGTTGACGCTAATGACAATGATTAATTAAGCTCAGGTATACCCAGGTAGAGAGAGGTAAGAGGTACAGCTACTCGCAAAACTATCTGTTCTTGGGGTGAGCGAAGAGTTCCACAATGAACACTGTGACTCCTGTTGTCTCGGTAGGGTTGTCAAAATCCTTCGTCCATTGTCATATTTTTTCAACACCTAATCTAGTAAAATCCAATCGGAGAGAGGGAGAGAGAGAGAGAGAGAGAGAGTTAACAAGAACAGCAACACAACTCGGAATTATGTAACCCTTTCCACTCTACCTGATCTGACCTGACCTAACCTAACCCTATAAGTCCAACTGTTTAAGGTCAACTCTTGTATTGTACCAGTACTCTCGTGAACTGGACTCTCTCGTGTACTCTAGAGATCACCGCAGAAACTTGATCACTGAAGAAGAAATAGGAACTTGACAACACCTGACATTACGACACCGAGGGGCCTTTTGAAGCTCCTGTTGGGGGGCATAGTGGTAATTGTGAGTGTGTTAGGGTGTGTTGAGTGTGTTATGGTGTGTTGAGTGTGTGTTAGGGTGTGTTGAGTGTGTTAGGGTGTGTTGAGTGTGTTAGGGTGTGTTGAGTCCGTGTTAGGGTGTGCTGAGTGTGTGCTAGGGTGTGTTGAGTGTGTGTTAGGGTGTGTTGAGTGTGTTAGGTGTAAAGGAGTCCGTGTTAGGGTGTGTTGAGTGTGGTGTTATGGTGTGTTGAGGTGTTAGGGTGTGTTGAGTGTGTGTTAGGGTGTGCTGGAGTGTGTGTTAGGGATGTGTTGAGTGTGTATAGGTAGCTTGAGTGTGTGCTAGGTGTGTGTTGGAGAGTGTGTGTTAGGGTGTGTGGGGAGAGGTTACTGTGACGAGTACTCAAGGATCGTATATATTATTTTCTCCCCAATGATGAATGTATTGAGTACGATGACTAACACACACGCACACGTGCACACACACACACACACACACGTGACCCATGATATAAAGATATTTTACGATCGTTTACGTCCGCTGATAATCCTCAAGTTGTCTGTTTCTCCCTCCCTCCTTCCCTCCCCTCACACTCCTCTCTCCTTCCCACCTGCTTCCTTACCTCCCTCCTTTTGATTTCTTTTATTTTTCTTCTTCCTCCTTTCGTTTCGATCTGATTATTTTGCTTCTACATTCCTCCCTCTCTCTCTCTCTCTTTTTTCCTCCCTCCTCCTTCCTCCCTCCCTCCCTTTCTCCCTCTAATTTCCTCTTCCTTCCCTCTTTTTCTCCTTCCTTCCCTCTCTCTATTCCTCCACTTACTTCCCATCCCTTCCTAGATAACTACTGTAAGGGAGAGAGAGAGAGAGAGAGAGAGAGAGAGAGAGAGAGAGAGAGACCAACCCATTCACACCACGTTGCACTTTCCTGGGATTTTCACACTTTCCCACTCAATTTAGCAGTTGTTTGGTAGGGAGGGTGGCTAATTAGTGCTGCTCTGATACGTCTCCCACGCCTCACCCATGCCCCCCTGGCGCCCCTCACGCCCCCACGCCCACCCACGCCCCCCCACGCCCACCTGCCCCCACGTCTACCCACGCCTCCCTACATGTCTCGTCTTACTCCCCACACGCCCTCTGCCTTCTCTTCTCTCTTAGAACCTCTTGAAGGAAGAATGCAATTTCATGTTGTTTTGTTTGTTATTAATCTTTACTACTACTACTACTACTACTCTACTACTACTACTACTACAGCCTCCCCCAATAGCCACACCTTCGCCACCATTTATTTACCTTAATATTAAATATCCTAATACTTAAGAAGCTATCCTATCTGTGTTAAATTAGCTACTACTACTACTACTACTACTACTACTACTACTACTACTACTACTACTACTACTACTACTACTACTACTACTACTATTATTACTACCACTACTACCTTTCAAAAATTCTTTCTTTTACTACTACTACTATTATGATGACCACAACCAACAACAACCATTACTATAACTACAATATGTTCTATAAATCATCATAATACAATGAATGAAGCACGGAAGATATTAGTATGTGTGTGTGTGTGTGTGTGGGTGTGGGTGTGTGTGGGTGGGTGTGTGTGTGTGTGTGTGGGTGGGTGGGTGTGTGTGTGTGTGGTGACTGGCTGGCTGAGATGAATGTGTCGTAACTCGTATAAAATAACTCTACACACACACACACACACACACACACACACACACACTCTAACTGTCTCTCCTCCCCTGTCTCTCTCCCTCGGCCCCTTCTCTCCTCCTGTCATGTCCCCCTGTCTCTCTCCCTGTCTCCCTTCCTGTCCTATCCTATCCTTCCCTGTCCCGTTTTGTCCCTCCCGTAGCTCTCCTTGTCCAGACCCCGTCCCCGTGTGTCCCGCCCCGTCCCGGCCAGCTGCTGTGAGGTGTTCAGCTGCTGGCGGTGATATTATTGTGTGATAAATAAATTTTTATGTGTTATCCTAATTTATAACTCTTCTTCTTCTTCGTCTTCGTCTTCGTCTTCTTCTTCGTCCTTCCATCCTTCCTTCCTCTTCTTCCTCTTTCTTCTCCTCTTCTATCTCCTCCTCCACACATCTTCCTCTTCTCCTCATTTTCCCCCTCTTCCCCTTCTTCCTCCTCTCTCCCCTCTTTCCTCTCCTCCTTCCTCCCGTGCGGTTCCTTGAGAGAGACAGAGAGAAGATCGACTTGTGTCCACCACTTTCACTTAAGACTCTAACTTGTGAACCTGACAAAATAGTGTAGCGTTGCGCAATGATGATGTTGTTGTTGTCTGTTAGTCTCTTCACTTCATATTGTTATTATTATTTTTTTCTTGCTAGTTCAATTTTTTTTACTTTCGTTTCGTTAATATATTTTTTAGTTGATTTACTCACTCCCAAACTGACGGAGTATTAAAGAAAATAATAAAAGTCATTGACTCATTCACTGACGAAGAAAAAATTTAATGAGAGAATTGTGATACTCTTTTTTTTTTTGGTTCTTTTAGTAAATTATGTTGTTATTATTTTTTACAGGTATGTGTCTGTCTGTGTGTTGGGTGTTGCTATAGTTACTGTGAGGTGAGTGTTGATTGGTTGATTTTCTCTCTCTCTCTCTCTCTCTCTCTCGTGGTTACTGACCCCTCTGATATTTTCACATGACACACACACACACACACACACACACACACACACTCAACACGAGACCTCACACTCCAACACGCCAGACCTCACACTCCAACACGGCCAGACCTCACACTCCAACACAGCCAGACCACACACACACTCCAACACGGCCAGACCTCACACCAACACAGCCAGACTCCACACTCCAACACGGCCAGACCTCACACTCCAACACAGCCAGACCTCACACTCCAACACAGCCAGACCTCACACTCCAACACGGCCAGACCTCACACTCCAACACGGCCAGACCTCACACTCCAACACGGCCAGACCTCACACTCCAACACGTCCAGACCTCACACTCCAACACGGCCAGACCTCACACTCCAACACGGCCAGACCTCACCTCCAACACGGCCAGACCTCACACTCCAACACGTCAGAGACCTCACACTCCAACACGCCAGACCTCACACTCCAACACGGCCAGACCTCACACTCCAACACGGCCAGACCTCACACCCAACGTCCAGACCTCACACCTGAACACAGCCAGACCTCACACCCAACACGGCCAGACCTCACTCCAACACGGCCACTCTCACACTCAACGCAGGAAGTGGAGATGGAGGTAGAATACAAGGAGGATTGATAATAGGAGAGAGGGTGGGGAGGAGGGGAGGGGTGGAGGAGAGGGGAGGAGGGAGGGGTGGGGGGAGGAGAGGGGGGAGGAGGAGGGGGAGGAGAGGGTGGGGGGGAGAGGGGGGTGGGGGAGGAGGGGAGGGGAGAGGGGGACGGGGTGGACGGGGAGGAATGGAAAGGGGTGGGGAGGGGAGGGTTAGATTGCAGGTGGAAATGAAAAGTCAATTGCAGGATGTTGGATGCAGGTGTAGGGAAGGATGTAGGATGTAGGGGAAGGTGTAGGAAGGTAAGGATATGTAGGAAGGAGGATTGTGGGGAAGAGGTTGTAGGATGAAGTTAATTGTAGATTGTATGGGAGGATTTGATGTAGGAAGGATGAGGTTGTAGGATGTAGGGAAGGCTGTGTAGGACAGGATAGGGGAAGGTGTAGGATGTGATGTGGGGAAGTTGTAGGATGTAGGGGAAGGATGTAGGGATGTAGGAAGATGTAGGGATGTAGGATGTAGGGGAAGGTTGTAGGATGTAGGGGGATGTAGGGATGTAGTGATGTATGAGAATGGGGAGGACGTAGGGGAAGGATGACTATGTAGGGATGTAGGATGAAGGTTGTAGGATGTAGAAGGTTGTAGGGAAGAGGTGTGAGGTAGGATTGTAGGGTTCGGGTTTAGATGTAGGAATGGGGAGGAGTGTTGTAGATGGGGGAGGAGAGAGAGATGATTACACTCTCTCTCTCTCTCTCTCTCTCTCTCTCTCACACACACGTCCACCACCGCCAGATTGCTCCACGTTTACCAGTAATTAGTGCGCTGTAAAACGTTTGTCCGAGTCTCACGTGAGAACCTCTAATCTGCCACCAATAAATGCAGGTGCAGTGGTTACCATGACGACGGGTTCACCTTGTGTGTATTGCTCTCTCTCGCCTAACCCTTCCGTTCTTTACACTTACAGTAAACCCTTCCTAATACCGGACTAGTTATTGTAATTTCTCCTAATACCGGACTGCTTATATAAAACCCTCCTAATACCGGACTAGTTGTTGTAAAATCCTCCTAATACCGAACTAATTCTTGAAAGTCACTCCCAATACCGGATTAATTCTGGAGCAACACCTCTCTCTGGAACCCTTCTGTACCTGCTCACACATAACCCTTTTTGTCCCATACATTAATCCCTCCCAAAACCGGACTTTACCGAGAAGTCTGTTATTAAGAGGGTTTACTGTATTAACATTCGAGACAAGGTGTTTAATTCTTGATCTCTTGCTGGCATTAAAACAAACATTACCTGTATATTATATTACAGGTATTTACTTCGCGCGCGCGCGCGTGTGTGTGTGTGTGTGTGTGTGTGTGTGTGTGTGTGTGTGGTAGTGGGCGTCAGCAACACTAAACTCTAGGGATCAAATGACATTACTTTCACATTTTTCTCCTGACTGGCTGGAGAGAGAGAGAGAGAGAGAGAGAGAGAGAGAGAGAGAGAGTTCCTTAAGCCATCATCTTCACTACACACAAACACACGGCAATAATTATTACTATTTCTTGCGTTTACTGTGTGATTATGTTTCCTGTTTCCCCCCTCCCCTCTCCCCTCCACTGTTCCCACCTCCACCACCACTCCCTCTCTCCCCCCTCTCTCCCCCACCCCACTCCTCCCTCTCTCCCTCACTACCACCACTCCATTCACCTCCCTCAAATTTGACGAGAGATTTGGTCCAAAAATTTTCCTGCCCCGTCAGGTTTACGAGCTATTGACATCCCCTTGATGCGTGAGTAAACAACCACCCAAGTTGTTTATTGTTTATCTTATTGTTTATGATGTACGTATCCTGCTGTGTATGAGGCGATGACGGGTGGTGGTGAGTGATGGTGGTAGTGGTGTTGTGGTGTTGAATGATGGTGGTGAGTGATGGTGGTCATGGCAGTGATGGTAGTCGACATGTTATTGTCGACTCTCTCTCTCTCTCCCTAGGGTTTCCGGTAGTGAGGCGCCTCAGGTAGAGTTAGAGGTTTATTATCAGTGAATTTGTGTTTTTATTAGAACACTTTATATACAGGAGTCAAGGTCACTCTCAAGGTGTTGTTTATCTGGAGGAAGTCTTGGTGTCTTTGTTTGGGAGGCAGTGGGCGTGAGTGTGGATATGGGCGTGGATGTACGTGTCCTTGATGTACGTACAGTAGTTGCTGCATGGTAGGGGCGCAAGCGTGATCCAAACGTCCGCTCACCGTGTCTTGGGGACTTAACTACACAGGTGTGAGGGCGGACAGGTGAGATGTACACGTAGAACTGTGGTTAATTAAGAATGATTTGGATTTTCCGTAATGGCTGGAAATGTTGGAGTGTACGGCGCTGCTGTTGAGGCTTCATCCGTGCCTGGTGGTGAGAGAGAGAGAGAGAGAGAGAGAGAGAGAGAGAGAGAGAGAGAGAGAGAGAGAGAGTTCCACGGATGGGATTTGGGGAAAAATATTAAGGAAAGAAATAAAGGAAAAACATTTAAGCTGGGGAGAGTTTTTTTTTGGGGGGGGGAAGAAGAGGAAGTCAAATTGAGTGTTGCCCCTATGACCGCCTGCGGGAATTAGTAGTTGTGGTGTTGCGGGAAAGTTGGTCAGTGCTGTGGCCTGGATGATCTCGACCATAGCGCTACCACCACCAACACCAGCTAACTGCCTCTCCTCACCCTTCCCTATCACGCCCTGCCCCTCCCCATCACGCCCCACCCTTCCCTATCACGATCTGACCCTTCCTATCACGCCCTGCCCCTCCCTATTTGAAAAAAAAATCATCATCCTCACCCCACCCCACCGCACCCCACCCCACCGCACCCCACCCCACCCCACCCCACCCCACCGCACCCCACCGCACCACCTTCATCAAATATCGAGAATTACCACAATAACGACACTAGGACGGTGGCTGCCTTGCGACAAACCACATGATAACACCAAGTTGGTTTTAGTAACACTGTAGCCGCGAGATGTTCTGTGACGGAGTGTTGGAGTGATGGGCCACTTGGTCTGACTGTCTCCTCCGCTAACCTAACCTAATGTAACGGGACTCGGAATCTAACCTAACCGATACTAACCTAACCGATACTAACCTAACCGATACTAACCTAACCGATACTAACCTAACCGTTACTAAACCTATCCTAGCCTAACCTAACTTAACTGAACTTGAACTCGAAAGCTTAGGTTAGGTTAGGCTAGGCTAGGCTAGGTTATGTTAGGCTAGGCTAGGCTAGGTTAGGTCCTCGCCCAAACCTCCTATATTGGTTTTATACCTCCACCGAGAAATGACTTACAGGGTGACGGCCAGAAGATGTTTCCGGGGAAATAATTATTCCTGTGTGTTTCCCAGTGACGCAAGTGTGTGTGTGTGTGGAGGTACATTGTACGTGGGCGGGATAGCTAACACCACCCAATTCACACTCTCCAACACTACACACACACACTCCACCACTACACACACACTCCACCACTACACACACACTCTCCACCACTACACACACACCACCACTACACACACACTCCACCACTACACATACTCTCCACCACTACACAATAATAATACCCACCACTACACACACTCTCCAACACTACACACACACACTCCACCACTACACACACACTCCACCACTACACACACACACTCCACCACTACACACACACACTCCACCACTACACATACTCTCCACCATTTCACCTTGCCAGTTTTACCCGAAAATATTAAATGTTGGAGGCGTCTTTTTTGCCCATAAACTTCACGAGACACAAACGGCTGCTCTGAAAAGTTGACATAAAAAAAAAACATCCTCGGTGATTCTGACTGTTGAAGATTGGTGCAGAAAATAGTGAACTGATTACAGTCATTTTAAACGAGATTGTGTGAGTGTTTTGTGAAGCAGCTGACCAGTGGAGACTCGTTAGCAAGAGGGGGCGTTCGGGACGGTCAAACAGTTGATGGTAAGTGTCCCTCCGTGTACTGCCCCTCCCTCCCCCCTCCTCTCCCTTCCGTGTACCGCCCCCTCCCCTCCATGTACCGCCCCCTCCCTCTAACCTGTGTGTACCGGCCCCTCCTCTCCCATCCGTGTACTGCCCCTCCTCTCCCCTCCATGTACTGCCCCTCCCTCTAACCTCCTGCAGTACCGCCCTCCCTCTCCCTCCATGTACCGCCCCTCCCTCTCCCTCCATGCCCTCCATTCCATCATCCCCTTCCCACGTCCTTCATGGTGGGGTAAGCGAGTCACCCCCACATCTTCCCTCCTTGATATAATCTAAGTGGGTAAAGGAATATGGAATCAAGATGTGGACAGATACGGTGTGGCGTGGAGAGGTTGTTGGCGGTGTAGCGGGGTGGGGGTTGGCCACTGTTTGTCGCCACCATCCTCTTCCTCCTCCTACTCCTCATTCTCCTCCTTGTTGATCCTGCACTTGCAAGCTCAATAAACATCCGGGCGGCCCGTGGTAGTATAGCCCACGCTACCACCACCACCACCACCAACTACTTACTTCTTCCACACCAATAATATTTTACAGTGTATCTGGAGCATCGCGAACAGTGAACCTGCTGTAACCTTGAACGTTATGTGTGTGTATGTATGTATGTGTGGGGAGGGATCAAGTATCAGGGAGGTAAGGAGACTTACCTTACTCCCATGATAGTAGTATGAGGAGGAGGTGGTGGTGGGAGGAGGAGGAGGATGGCCGCAGGTGTTGTGTGGCAACTTTAGGAAAGAAGGTCTTCCGGTGAACGGTGGAGGGAAGCGACCTGGTGATCACAGCCAGGTAATACTCCACCATTATTCTATTCTAGGCGTAAAACATCAACATTAACGGGTGTTATCATGCGTGTGTGTCGTCCCCTGTAGGACAAGTGAGCCAGCCGGCCTCTTGACGGCTGTCACAGCCAACCACACAAATGGCTGTAATTATTCTTCGTAAAAGCTGGACACAAGAACAGTCATCGGGGCCATACCTTAGTGAGTGACTCTGCATAAGGTTAGTAATGACTCCCTGCTACAGACAACAACATCGTGTTAATTCATCACTCTGACACAACTGTTCATTTTCATAACATAATCACCGGGGTCTGTTTTCCGCATGACCTGCGCTCACAGCTCCTGGGGTCACCAATTATCACCAACCAGGGGACTTTTACATGACGCTGGTGTCCTGTAGTGGTGAGTTACAGAGAGACTATAACATAATAGGGTTCTGGCAATACTGTAAAGAACAATAATGTTATACTTGTGTTGGCAGTGATGAAGATGACTGTACCCCCCCGGTCACAACCTTGTCGGCCCACGTCTGACACATTAGTCATCCCGCCCATGCATTAGTCATCCCGCCCATGCATTAGTCATCCCGCCCATGCATTAGTCATCTCGCCCACGCATTAGTCATCTCGCCCATGCATTAGTCATCCCGCCCATGAATTAGTCATCTCGTCCATGCATTAGTCATCTCGCCCACGCATTAGTCATCCCGCCCATGAATTAGTCATCTCGTCCATTCATTTTATATCCCGCCCACGCATTTTATATCCCGCCCACGCATTCTATATCACGCCCACGCATTATATATCACGCCCACACATTATATATCCCGCCCACGCATTATATATCCCGCCCACGCATTATATATCCCGCGCTCCACGCATTATATATCCTGCCCACGCATTATATATCCCGCCCACGCATTATATATCCCGCCCACGCATTATGAGTATCCCCTGCCTTACGCATTTTCATAGTTATCTTTGTCCGATGCATTTTGCTATCCCGCCCACGCATTATATATCACACCCACGCATTATATATCCCGCCCACGCATTATATATCCCGCCCACGCATTATATATCCCGCCCACGCATTATATATCACGCCCACATACAATATACCTCTACACACACACCATTATAATACCCAGTTTCACCTTCAAGACGAAAGTGTAAAAATGAAAAATGAGTTTCATTACAAGTGTCCGGGTGTGTCCGGGTGTGTCCGGGTCTGTGCGGGTCTGTGTTCTAATCACCTCGAGAAGGAAGGTCACGTCCCGCTCCGTCCGTCCGTCCGGCCCGGCCAGATAGGACATCCGGTTGTTGGAGGAAGCGTGGGGACGGTGTGTGTGTGTCTACCTGTCTCCACCAGCTGTGTGTGTGTGTGTGTGTGTGTGTATAAGATGAGAGCTGTCACTGTTTACACCACCTGGAAACCAACTTCTACCATCTGGTAACCAACTCACACCACCTGACAACCAACTCACACCACCTGACAACCAACTCACACCACCTGACAACCAACTTACACCACCTGACAACTAACTCACACCACCTGGCAACCAACCCACTCCTGTGTGAAGTGAGCCCAGCCAGGCTAAGTCAGGGCCCGAGGCTGTTTTATGGGTCTGTCTATCACACCAAGTTCTTAGTGATTCCTGTTGTGAAGGAGGGAAACGTGAGGTGAATTTCCTATTTCTTTCCTCCTACCTCCCTCGTCCCTGTTTTCCTTCTCCCTCACTCCTTCCTCCTTACTTCCTCTCTCCTCCCTCTCATTCCTCCAATTTTCCTTCTTCCTCCCCCTCTCCTTCCTCCCTTCTTCCTCTTTCATCCCTCCATCTTTCTCTCCATCCTCCCTTCCTCCTCCCTAACACGCCTCAGAGCCAGGTACAGAAGCACATTTTCTACGGTAAAGTAAAATTGGTTGTTGAGAATCATACATTAATAATTTAGTTAACGTACAGTATGTGTGGTAGGGAGAACATCTTCATTAACGTACAGTATGTGTGGTAGGGAGAACATCTTCATTAACGTACAGTATGTGTGGTAGGGAGAACATCTTCATTAACGTACAGAATGTGTGGTAGGGAGAACATCTTCATTAACGTACAGTATGTGTGGTAGGGAGAACATCTTCATTAACGTACAGTATGTGTGGTAGGGAGAACATCTTCATTAACGTACAGTATGTGTGGTAGGGAGAACATTTTCATTAACGTACAGTATGTGTGGTAGGGAGAACATCTTCATTAACGTACAGTATGTGTGGTAGGGAGAACATCTTCATTAACGTACAGTATGTGTGGTAGGGAGAACCTCTTCATTAACGTACAGTATGTGTGGTAGGGAGAACATCTTCATTAACGTACAGTATGTGTGGTAGGGAGAACATCTTCATTAACGTACAGTATGTGTGGTAGGGAGAACATCTTCATTAACGTACAGTATGTGTGGTAGGGAGAACATCTTCATTATGTATCTGATGAACATTTGGATTTGGTGACCTCTGTTGTGTAGACGTTGAGGGATATATTTGTCGTGTTGCTGTTAATCTTTAAGGTTAGTTTATTTACTTTTAGAACTTGGTGTGTTGATATGAAGTATAGGAGTGGGTGATAGAGTATTGGAACCTTTTGATGATAGAGAGACGTGGTGAACTGTGGTGGTGCTTCAACTGCTTGCCTGCACCCACCGTTCAATAAACTCCATTTTAGTTTCTTCACTTGATGATCATAACTTTTTAAAGAAATATTATACTCTCTCTCTCTCTCTCTCTCTCTCTCTCTCTCTCTCTCTCTCTCTCTCCCCCCAAGTCTACCTACCTGTTAAAAATTGTTGTAACTGAGACTAGTAATTTTAACGGAACTAAAATTTTAACCTCAAAAAAATATTTAACTCTAACATTAAAAGTAATTTTTTTTAACAGTGAGGACTCTGTTAACGGGAGTCTGTCCATTAACGATAATAGTCATAACGGAACTGTTTAGTGCGATCATTTGTAACAGGACCATAAGAATATAACATACATACATACATACATACATACATACATACATACATACATACATACACATACATACATACATACATACATACATACACACACACACACACACACACACTCACACATACACACAGTATTCGGGCTGCAGAACTTTTTCAATAAACCGTTAATTTTATTATTATTATTAATACTCACTGACTCACTGACTCACTCACTCACTCACTGACTCACTCACTCACTCACTCACTCACTCACTCACTGTCTCACTCACTGACTCACTGTCTCACTCACTCACTCACTCAATCACTCACTGACTCACTCACTCACTCACTCACTCACTGACTCACTCCCTGCTCACTGACTCCTCACTCACTCCCCTGCTGACTCACTCACTCACTCACTGACTCACTCACTCACTCACTCACTGACTCACTCACTCACTCACTCACTCACTCACTCACTGACTCACTCACTCACTCACTGACTCACTCACTCACTCACTGACTCACTCACTCACTGACTCACTGACTCACTCACTGACTCACTCACTCACTCACTCACTCACTCACTCACTCACTCACTCACCCGACTCTGCACCTCAAAGATATTTTTTAAACAATATAACGTTGGTGTTGGAGGGGGGATGGTTAGGAGGGGAAGAAATACGTGTCATGAACCAAATTGTAATGTTGAAGAGACCAAGTACAGTACCACGTAATTCACGTACATACTGTTGTACTTACTTCTGATGGGAACAAATATATAACATCGTGAAGCAAGATGACATTGTGTACATGACTTAAAAAAATAAATGAGAACAAATTTGTAAAAAAAATGTAAAAAAAAATAAAAAATAAAAATAAATAAATAAATAAATAAATAAAATGTAAAAAAAAAATAAGAAAGAAATGTAAAAGAATAATAAATTTACCCCCAAAATATTGAAGAGATCCAACAAATGATTTATTATTTGTTATGAGTATGTTGTTATTTTTGTATCAGGGATGAACCGTGAATTAAGAGGGTCTCTCTCTCTCTCTCTCTCTCTCTCTCTCTCTCTCTCTCTCTCTCTCTCTCTCTCTCTCAAGGATGACTTGGTACAGGAGACAATTGGACTTACTGCCACTCTGTAATCTTGAAAGACCACAGCGTTATAGTGGACGGTGTTAATTATCACTTTGGCATGTTGGTTGCGTAGTGATGATAGTGATAGTGGTGATGGTGGTGTTGTTGGTGGTGGTGATGGTGGTGGTGATAGTGGTGATGGTGATGGTGATGAGAGTGGTGGTGGTGGTGATGATTATAGTGTGTTGGTAGGCTGGTGAGTGGTGGTGATGAGTGGTAAGTGAATGATGAGTGGTGATGCGAGTGGTGGTGGTGGTGGTGATTATGGTGTTGGTGGTTATTATGGTGTTGGTGGTGGTAGTGATTATGGTGTTGGTGGTGCTCAATACACTGTGAAGTTCGACAGAATATGAGGCACACACACACACACACACACACACACTAAATACATAACAAGGGTAAAAAACACGTATAACACCTGTAATTGAACTGTGGAGGCTGGACTAATTAACCTGTTGTAATGAAACAAGTTTATGGCTCTCTCTCTCTCTCTCTCTCTCTCTCTTATTATTATTTATTATTATTATTATTATTATTATTATTATTATTATTATTATTATTATTATTATTATTGTGGTGTAGGTGTGTCTCATTTTGTGTGTGTGTGTGTGTGTGTGTTAGCCACAGGGCGGTGACTCCTCCACACTCTGTTTCTGCCTCGGGCACTCCACATCCCTCCCTCCCTCCAGGCGTCGGCAGAGGTCTCCGTGCTGGCCGGGATGGAGGAGGGGTGGAGGAGGGATGGAGGAGGGGGTGAGATAGAGTTATGAAGAAGGAAAAAACATGAAGAACTGAGGTAGAGGAAGAGAGTGTAAACATAAGGAAGGGAGAGAGGGAAGCAGTGAGTGACTAAGGGAGGGAGATAATGTGGAGGAGGGAAGTAAGGAGACGAATAAAGGGAAGAAAGATACTGAGTGAGTGAGGAAGGGAGAGAAGGAGGGAGGGAGAGAGATACTGAGGAAGGAAGGAAGGAAGGAAGAGAGAGAAGGAGGCAGGTATAATACTCAGGGCTGGAGCACATCCTTCCCTCAGGCCGTGTCTCCTGGTTTATGTGTGAGACGTGTCATCTGTGTGTGTGTGTCTGTCTGTCAGTCTGTATCTGTCTATCTGCCTGTGTCTATGTCTCTGTGTCTGTCAATCTGTATCTGTCTATCTGCCTGTGTCTATGTCTCTGTGTCTGTCAGTCTGTATCTGTCTATCTGCCTGTGTGTGTGTGTGTGTGTGGGTGGATGTAATATATATGGGTATGTCTATGGTCGTATGTATGTGTGGATTTGTGTCGATGTGTGTGGATGTTCCTCTGCTGAGACGGAGCATCACCAACCCCGCTCCTTGTGTTACTTCCCCGCTACTTGTACCATAGATGGAGGGAGGATGGAGAGAGAGGGAAAATGTGGAGGGAGTGAGGAAGGCGTAGGGAGAAAGGATGGGGGAGGAAGGAAGGTGTAGGGAGAAAGGATGGGGGAGGAAGGAAGGAAGGTGTGAGGAAAAGGATGGGGAGGAAGGAAGGAAGGAAGGTGTAGGGAGAAAGGATGGGGGAGGAAGGAAGGAAGGAAGGAAGGAAGGTGTAGGGCGAGAAAGGGGGTACGAGGAGAGGATGAAGAGTGAAAAGGTGTGAGGTGAGGGAGGATGGGGTGGGGGGGGGAGGGAGGAGATGGGGAGAAAGAAGCAGGATGGAGAAGTGAAAAGGTGTTCTGAGGCGTGGGGTGTACACAGCCTACAAATACTCACTTAAATGACCATATTTCCTCTCATAAGGGTAATAAGGGTTTTATAGAAGCAGTTCTTCGACCCCAAAGTGCACCGTTGTTGCCATGCTTATGGGTGCAGCCTGGGTGGAGTGGGTGTACCGCAGCCTGGAGTGGGTGGGTGTACCGCGGCGGTGGGTGGTGTACCGCGGCCTGGGTGGTGGGTGTGCAGCCTGGGTGGGTGGGTGGAGTGGGTGTGCGGCCTGGGTGGGTGGGTGGGTGTGCCCGCAGCCTGGGTGGAAATGAGTGGGTGTGCGGCCTGGGTGGGTGGGTGTGCCGCGGCCTGGGTGGGTGGGTGGGTGTACCGCGGCCTGGGTGGATGGGTTAGGTTAAGTTAGGATGGCTCGTGTCATCTAGGTTGGGTTAGGTTAGGTTAGGATGGATCATGTCATCTAGGTTGGGTTAGGTTAGGTGGTGATGGTGGCGTGAGGTGTAGTCACTGACGCCCACCAGTACACACAGGTGATGTTATTAAGGGGGTGGTGGGCGTGCGGTGGGTGTGGTGGCCGCAGCGGGGTTTGTAACAGACCGCAGGCGGTGTTCCAAAGCTGCCGCTCCAGCCGCCGCAGCCGGGTCCCTCTAGCATAAGGCAGGATACGGGCACACGCCGCAGAGAGGAGGAGGAGTACCAGGTGTAGGGTGGTGTAGGGTACTGGTGGTATTGATATTGGAACAGTTTATTTAGTCAGTATAACACAGATACAGAGTGGATAATAATAACAATATTAACATGGGTGAGCCAGTTGAGAACCTGAGCTGCACCTGATATATACTGTACATTTATCACAAGGAAGTATTATGTAACATTCAGTATCATCTGGAATAGTACACACAGCTTGGTGGTGGTAAGAACATATCAGAATGTTACCACGGTTATCTCTTCGATAATTATTTATTGAATTTTTTTTTTACATTTATATCAGATATATACATATTTTACAGTGGAGTTGATATCTGGCTGAACAAGAAGACAGAAGGTGCCAGTATCATGTCTCGTCGGCAAATATGATGATTACAATGGTAATTTCTATCTCTACATGACAATTTCTGATGTAATGGTTTTGGTGGCATAATAAAGGTAGCAATATAAAGTAGGTATTACAAAAATATTTATACTTACACAATAGATATTTTTTAAGAGATGATTTAAAGGAAGGGAGCGGGCAGGTGATGAACCACTGCTGTACTAAGTCTCCCCCAACACATTATTAATCGTTCTGGTTCAGGTAAACATAATCCGTGCGGCGTTCGTGTAGGTGGCCGAGACTTCTCAACTGGATTGGCTACCATCTCCGTGACGCCAGTGCTGGTAGTGGGGTCACGGGGTCAAGATGGGGAGTAAAACACCACAATTCTCCCACGTACAACAGAGCCACATTTTTGTCCTGTGTTGTAAAAATATATTTATATTATTCACGAGTTTTATGGGATTATTTTTTTAATCTATTTATTTGTTTTGATCCGAAAAATCTCCATCAAGGTTTATTTCACCTAAAGATTAACCTAACCTAACCTAACCTAACCTAACCTAACCTAAACTATTCAAACATTATCTCCCCAAATAGCGATAGGGTGATTAATCTTTTGGTTAGGTTAGGTTGGTTAATCTTTTGGTTAGGTTAGGTTAGGGTGGTTAATCTTTCGGTTGAGTTAGGTTAGGGTGGTTAATCTTTTGGTTAGGTTAGGGTGGTTTATCTTTTGGTTAGGTTAGGTATCTGTATTTTTTTATCGCCGCACACTATCACCAGTACCACCACTATCACCACACCATCACCAGTACCACCACTATCACCACACCATCACCAGTACCACCACTATCACCACACCATCACCAGTACCACCACTATCACCACACCATCACCAGTACCACCACTATCACCACACCATCACCAGTACCACCACTATCACCACACCATCACCAGTACCACCACTATCACCACACCATCACCAGTACCACACTATCACCACACATCACCAGTACCACCACTATCACACCATCACCAGTACCACCACTATCACCACCATCACCAGTACCACCACTATCACCACACCATCACCAGTACCACCACTATCACCACACATCACCAGTACCACCACTATCACCACACCATCACCAGTACCACCACTATCACCACACATCACCAGTCCACCACTACACCACACCACCACCACTATCACCACACCATCTGTTACACCACTATCACCACACCATCACCAGTACCAGTCCACCACTATCCACACATCACAGTACCACCACTATCACCACACCATCACCATTATAAGCTGTCATATGACTACTGTATTAAGGCGAGTTTGTTTTTCTGGAGTGATCAGTGGTAGGAGGAGGTGGAGGGAGGGAGAGGTGGAGGTGGAGGCGGAGAAGGGAGGAGAAGTGGAGGTGGAGACGGAGGAGGAGGAGATGGAGGAAGGGGAGGAGGGAGGTGGAGGCGGAGGAGGAGGGAGATGGAGGAGGAGGAGATGGAGGAAGGGGGGAGGAGGAGGAGGCGGAGGAAGGGGAGGAGGAGGAGGTGGAGGAGGAAGGGTGGAGGTGGAGGAAGGGGAGGAGGAGGTGGAGGAAGGAGGAGGTGAAGGTGGAGGCGGAGAAGGAGGAGGGGTGGAGGTGGAGGCGGGAGGAGGAGGAGATGGAGGAAGGGGAGGAGGTGGAGGCGGAGGAGGAGATGGAGGAGGAG
Source organism: Homarus americanus (assembly GCF_018991925.1). Lineage (NCBI taxonomy): Eukaryota > Metazoa > Arthropoda > Malacostraca > Decapoda > Nephropidae > Homarus > Homarus americanus. The sequence continues at coordinate 16,883,587 of NW_024736071.1, forward strand.
GAGATGGAGGAAGGGAGGGAGGAGGAGGCGGAGGAAGGGAGGAGGGAGGGTGGTGGAGGAGAGGGGGAGGAGGGAGGAGGTGGTGGAGGAGAGGGAGGAGGAGGTGGAGAGAGGAAGGGAGGAGGCGGGCGGAGGGAAGGGGGAGGGAGGTGGAGGAGGGAGGGAGGAGGTGGAGGCGGAGGGAGGGAGGGTGGAGGAGGAAGGGAGGAGGTGGAGGCGGAGGGAGGGGGAGGAGGAGGGAGGCGGAGGAAGGGGAGGAGGTGGAGGCGGAGGAAGGGGGGGGAGGAAGGGGGAGGAGGTGGAGGTGGAGGCGGAGGAGAGGGAGGAAGGGAGGAGGAGATGGAAGAAGGGGGAGGAGGAGGAGGCGGCAAGAACGTTCCTAAATATAATTGTTTCACGTGTGTGACCGTGGTGTTCCTCCCTTTCCTCCCTTGACCTCCCTCCCTGCCGCCAGATGGTAGCTGCGGACAGGTGGCGGTGGGGAGGAGGAGGTGAGGAGGGAAGTGGTGGAGGAAGTGGTGGGAAGGGGAGAAGGGAGGAAGTGTTAAGGAGAAGGAAGGGGAGGAAGAGGGGGTTGGGGAAGGGGAGAGAGAAGAGAATCAAGGAGAGAGATAACAGATAAAAAGAAAAGAAAGATGGGAGAGAAACTGGAAGGAGAGTGGAGAGAGGGAGTGGGGGGAGAGGAAACAGGAAAGAGAGTGGGAGAGAGGGAGTGGGGGAGAGGAGAGAGGCAGGAAAGAGGGAGAGGAGGGAAGTGACAGGGAAAAGGAAGACAGAGAGGAAATGAGAGGAGGGAAACTTGTGAAAGAATAGAATAGATTGATAGCATTGAAAGCCAAGGAAGGAAGGAAGGAAGAAGGGAGGGAGGGTGAGAGAGGGAAACAGAGAGTGAGAGAGAGAGAGAGAGGGAAATAAAAAGATAATTAGCATAAATCAGGTTAATTAACAGGTGTGTGGTGAGTGTAATGATATGGACCACGTGGAAGGGTTCTGGTGAAGTTACTGGGAGAAAGTGCTGGTGAGGCCGTGTTGGTGGTGGGGTGTTGGAGAGGCAGTGTAGATGTTGGTGACCTGGTGAGGGAGGAGTGTTGGCGAGGGGGGTTAGGAAGGTGTACTGGACAGGTTTAAGAGAAAAATATTGCGTCAGTGTTAGTAATGTTGTTGTTGGTGATACTTGATAAACCAATCCATTTATCTCTCCTCTCCCCAGGTAGGTGTGAAGGAGTGTGTGTGTGTGTGTATCTGCTTGGGGGTGTGTACACGTTCTGGGCGTCTATGTGTGTACCTGCACATAAGACTACAGATACCAACACGAAGGTACCGAGATATTTATGTACTGTTTATGTACTGTATATATCAGTATATATTATACCCTCTCAATAAAATAATGCATATAGTTCCACATTTAACGGACCCTTGATATAACGGATTTTCCTCTCCATATAATCCGTTAAATAGAGGTTTTACTGTGTATTGATAAAAGCAGGTAATATTATATCAGTTTATCCTGAAGCTAAGGTTAGGCACAAGAGCTGGAGTGTGTTGGGCGGAGGTGAAGTACTGTGGTTATCCCCAGTGTTTAAGAGAGTTTGGTTACAGTCGCTTGTTTATCTTGTGGGTTGGTTGGTTGCTTGGTTGGTTGGTTGTTTGTTTGGTTGGTTGGTTGCTTGGTTGGTTGCCTGCTTGGTTGGTTGCTTGCTTGGTTGTTTGGTTGGTTGCTTGCTTGGTTGGCTGCTTGCTTGGTTGGTTGGTTGGTTGGTTGGTGAGAACGTGTCCACACAAAAATCTGTTGAGGTGTGGGGGAGGTCAAGTGGGGGTCCGGAGGAGGTGAGGGTCCGGTGTGTCTGGGGTCCGGGGAGGCAGGCAGGGGTCCAGAGCCGTCGGCATAATCACCATTACCACAGTGTGCGCAGATCATAATTGTGCGTAATTACACCACTTCCGCCGCTCACACGCACGGCCTAACAACACAGCAGTGAACATCGTGCTGTGGGTCGGCGGGGAATCATCTTAATGGTTGTTATGCCTCAAGTTGGCAAAAAGGCAAAAAATTGGCCAATAATCGCAGTTTACCGACACGTCATTAGTGCGGTGGTGGTTGACGCATTAGTGTGGTGGTGGTGGTGGTTGACGCATTAGTGTGGTGGTGGTGAGATTAGTGTGGTGGTGTTGACGCATTGTGGTGGTGGTTGAGCTTAGAGTGGTGGTGGTTGACGCATTAGTGTGGTGGTGGTTGACGCATTAGTGTGGTGGAGTGGTGGTGGTGATGTTGACGCACATAACACCACACTAAAGTACTCGTTAGTGCTGGCGGTCAAGTAGATAGGAGAGAGAGAGAGACAGAGTGGTGGTGTTGGAGAGGGAGGGAGGTGGTGTTGGAGAGAGGGAGGGAGGTGGTGTTGGAGAAGGTAGGTAGGATCAATATGGTTCCTTTGGTCAAGATGTTTACAGCTTTCTCCCCACACCTTGTTATTGTGTAATAATAGTAATAATAATAATAATTAACGGTTTATTGAAAAAATTCTGCAGCCCGAAGGCTGAAAATATACATTGTGTGTGTGTGTGTGTGTGTGTGTGTGTGTGTGTGTGTGTGTGTGTGTGTGTCAGCCATGAGTATCGTGTGTGTCTAGCCATGGTATCTGCATGAGTGTCTGCATGGGTGTCTACTATGGGGTACCATGGGTTGACCGTGGAACTGTACACATGGCGTTGAGCGAAGTGACCTGTTGGTGTCTTAACGCCGAAATATATTGTTGATATGAGTTATAACACACAGCCAGCCAGAGGTCTGGGTCCGGTGTGGGGGAGGGAGGTGGTGTGGGGAGGTGCTGTGGGGGAGAGGTGGTGTGGGGGGGAGGTGGTGTGGGGGGGAGAGAGGTGGTGTGGGGGGAGAGAGAGGTGGTGTGGGGAGAGGGGGTGGTGCAGGGGGAGGTGGGTGTGTGGGGGAGGTGGTGTGGGGAGGGGGGGTGCTGTGGGGGGGGGGTGTGGGGGGGGGTGGTGTGGGGGAGAGGTGGTGTGGGGAGAGGTGGTGTGGGGGAGGCCTGTGGGGAGGTGTGGTGTGGGGGGGAGAGGGTGGTTGTGGGGAGAGGTGTGGGGGGGGGGAACAGGGGAGGAGAGAGAGATGGTGTTGTGTGTTGTGGGGGAGAGAGAGGTGCTGTGAAAGAGACGGTGTTGTGGGCTTAGTAGCCGTAAAGGTGCCATGAACAGGTGTATATTAGTCAATACTCATGTCCCTGTCTGCAACAAAAAGATCACCCAGGCTCTCCTGTCTCTCCTGTCTACACATAACACATGGGGAAGAATTTTATTTGTGACACCCGCTATCTCTTTTACCTCCTCCTCCTCCTCCCCTCCTCCTCCTCCACCCCTCCTCCTCCTCCTCCTCCTCCTCCCCCCTCCTCCTCCTCCTCCTCCTCCTCCTCTCCTCCACCTCCTCCTTGAGCCATGATGTAGACTTGCTGGAAGTGACGTCATTAAACTGTCCACCATCATGCTGCAGGGGGGTACCCAGAGGAAAAAGAGAGCAAACTCAAGGCCAGGGTTAGGTTAGGTTACTCGTACGTCCTGTACACCTAGCTGGCAAACGTCCGTGGCCCAAGCGTCCGTGGCCCAAGCGTCCGTATGTTAAGCGTCCATCAGCCCAAGCGTCCCGTGTTAAACGTCAATAGCCCAAACGTCAATGGCCCAACGTCCGTGGCCCAAGCGTCCGTGGCCCAAACGTCCGTGGCCCCCAAAGTCATTGGCCCAAGCGTCCGTATTGGCATCCGTGGCCCCAAACGTCCAATAGCCCAAGCGTCCGTGGCCCCAACGTCCATATTTAAAGCGTCCGTGGCCCAAGCGTCCGTAGCCCCAAGCGACCAATAGCCCAAACGTCCCGTAAGGTACTGACAAGGTTTCATCATGTTAAGCGCTCATGTGTGGGACAGGAACCACATGTGGCCTTAATTGTTGTTGTGACAGAGTAGCCAACTTCACCTGTAATTCACCTGGAGATAATTACCGCTGAGTGAATGAAGAGGAAGGTAGGAATTATAGACGTGTTATAAATACCTGCCGCTGCTCCTTGATTGGAAAGTAATTATAGAGGATTATTGGATAAAAATACAAGGAACAGGGAGTTGTGACCAATTTGCTGAGATACGTAACACAAGGAGAGAGTTATTATTGTTAATTTGCTGAATACGTAACACAAGGGAGTTATTGTTAATTTGTTGGAATACGTAACACAAGGAGAGTTATTGAATTTGCTGAAGGATACGTAACACAGGGAGTTATTGTTAATTTGTTTGAGATACGTAACACAAGGAATTATTGAATTTGCTGAGATACGTAACACAAGGAGAGTTATTGTTAATTTGCTGAGATACGTAACACAAAGGGAGTTATTGTTAATTTGTTGAGATACGTAACACAAAGGGGAGTTATTGTTAATTTGTTGAGATGCAGCATGTGCTAAAGGGAGTTATTATTTAATTTAATTTGAGATACGTAACACAAGGAGTTATTGTTAATTTGGTAGAATACGTAACACAAAGGGAGTTATTGTTAATTTGTTTGAGATACGTAACACAAGGGAGTTATTGTTAATTTGTTGAGATACGTAACACAAGGAAGTTATTGTTAATTTGTTGAGATACGTAACACAAGGAGAGTTATTGTTAATTTGCTGAGATACGTAACACAGAGTTATTATTAATTTGTTGAGATACGTAACACAAGGGGAGTTATTGTTAATTTGCTGAGATACGTAACACAAGGAGAGTTATTGTTAATTTGCTGAGATACGTAACACAAGGGGAGTTATTTGTAATTTGTTGAGATACGTAACACAAGGGGAGTTATTGTTAATTTGTTGAGATACGTAACACAAGGGGAGTTATTTAATTAATTTGTTGAATACGTAACACAAGGGGAGTTATTGTTAATTTGCTGAATCATTAACACAAGGAGAGTTATTGTTAATTTGCTGAGATACGTAACTAAGGAGTTATTGTTAATTTGTTGAGATACGTAACACAAGGGAGTTATTGTTAATTTGTTGAGATACGTAACACAAGGAGAAGTTATTGTTAATTTGCTGGGAATACGTAACACAAGGGGAGTTATTGTTAATTTGTTGAGATACGCGTAACACAAGGGAGTTATTGTTAATTTGTTGAGATCGTAACAGGAGAGTTATTATTAATTTGCTGAGATACGTAACACAAGGGAGTTATTGTTAATTTGTTGAGATACGTAACACAAGGAGAGTTATTGTTAATTTGTTGAGATACGTAACACAAGGAGGATTATTGTTAATTTGCTTTGAGATACGTAACACAAGGGGAGTTATTGTTAATTTGTTGAGATACGTAGCACAAGGAGAGTTATTTGTTAATTTGCTGAATACGTAACACAAGGGGTTATTGTTAATTTGTTGAGATACGTAACACAGAGTTATTGTTAATTTGTTGAGATACGTAACACAAGGAGAGTTATTGTTAATTTGTTGAGATACGTAACACAAGGAGTTATTGTTAATTTTGTTGAGATACGTAACACAAGGGGAGTTATTGTTAATTTGTTGAGATACGTAACACAAGAGTTATTGTTAATTTGTTGAGATACGTAACACAAGGGAGTTATTGTTAATTTGTTGAGATACGTAACACAAGAAATTATTGTTAATTTGTTGAGATACGTAACACAAGAGTTATTAATTTGTTGAATGCGTAACACAAGGAGAGTTATTATTTAATTTGTTGAGATACGTAACACAAGGGAGTTATTGTTAATTTGTTGAGATACGTAACACAAGGGGAGTTATTGTTAATTTGTTGAGATACATGTACAAGGAGAGTTATTGTTAATTTGTTGAGATACGTAACACAAGGGGAGTTATTGTTAATTTGTTGAGATACGTAACACAAGGAGTTATTGTTAATTTGCTGAGATACGTAACACAAGGAGAGTTATTAATTTGCTGAGATACAACACAAAGGGAGTTATTGTTAATTTGTTGAGATACATAACACAAGGCGAGTTGTTGTTAATTTGTTGAGATACGTAACACAAGTTATTGGTGATGAGATACGTAACACAAGAGGGAGTTATTGTTAATTTGTTGAGATACCGTAACACAAGGGAGTTATTGTTAATTTGCTGAATACGTAACACAGGGGAGTTATTGTTAATTTATTTGAGATACGTAACACAAGGAGGTTATTGTTAATTTGCTGAGATACGTAACACAAGGAGAGTTATTGTTAATTTGCTGAGATACGTAACACAAGGGAGTTATTGTTAATTTGCTGAGATACGTAACACAAGGAGAGTTATTGTTAATTTGTTGAGATACGTAACACAAGGGGAGTTATTGTTAATTTGTTTGAGATACGTAACACAAGGAGAGTTATTGTTAATTTGTTGAGATACGCTTAACACAAGGAGTTATTGTTAATTTGATGAATGCAGCAACACAAGAGTTATTCATTAATTTGTTGAGATACTTAACACAAGGGAGTTATTGTTAATTTGATGATCATAAACACAAGGAGAGTTATTGTTAATTTGTTGAGATACATAACTTTAAGAGAGTTATTGTTAATTTGCTTTTAATGCGTAACACAAAAGGAGAGTTATTGTTAATTTGCTGAGATACGTAACAAGAGTTATTGTTAATTTGCTGAGATACGTAACACAGGAGAGTTATTGTTAATTTGTTGAGATACGTAACACAAAGGAGTTATTGTTAATTTGTTGAGATACGTAACACAAGGAGAGTTATTAATTTGCTGAGATACGTAACACAAGGGGAGTTATTATTAATTTGCTGAGATACGTAACACCAAGAGTTATTGTTAATTTGTTGAGATACGTAACACAAGGGGAGTTATTGTTAGTTGTTTGAGATACGTAACACAAGGAGAGTTATTGTTAATTTGCTGAGATACATGGGGAGATTATTGTTAATTTGCTGGTCGCTGCTTACAAGGAGATTATTAATTGCTGAGATACATACTTTGGGGAGTTATTGTTAATTTGCTGAGATACGTAACACAAGGAGAGTTATTGCTTTAATTTGTTGCTTGAAGAATGCATGTACAAGGGAGTTATTGTTAATTTGCTGAGATACGTAACACAAGGAGTTATTGTTAATTTGTTGAGATACGTAACACAAGGAGAGTTATTGTTAATTTGCTGAGATACGTAACAAGGGGAGTTATTGTTAATTTGCTGAGATACGTACACAAGGAGAGTTATTGTTAATTTGTTGAGATACGTAAACCACAAGGAGTTATTGTTAATTTGTTGAGATACGTAACACAAGGAGAGTTATTGTTAATTTGTTGAGATAGCAACACAAGGAGTTATTGTTAATTTGCTGAGATAAAAGAGTTTTGTTAATTTGTGAGATACGTAACACAAGGGGAGTTATTGTTAATTTGTTGAGATAGTACACAAGGATTTTTTTGTTGGTGTGGTGTTTTGTGTTGTTTTGTGGTGGGGTTTTTTTTTGTTGGTGTGGAGTTTTGTTTTGTGAGATGTACAAGGAGTTATTGTTAATTTGCTGACACGTGTATTAACTTCCTGGGACATAGGACAGGTGGATGGGATAGGGTACGAGGCTAGCTACTGTTATCCTACTAGCCATATATTATTCACCAGGTGTCGTAATACAGTAACAATTAATAAATTCTATAATCTGGGATATAATGATGTTACAGCTATAATTTCACCAGTACAAATGGTGATGATGTGTGTGTGTGTTTTACTAAGTGTTTGTTTATGGGTGTGTGTGTTGAGTTATCAGTAAATCTTGACAAATTATGTATAATTTTGGGAGATAATTTTTAATTCAAGGTTTGTTTAACTGATGAGACAGACATAACACTTGAATTATTGCTTCCTTCTTCATACTACTTGTCCTCCTTCCTCCTCTTCCTCCTTCCTCCTCTTCCTCTTTCCTCCTCTTCTGCTTCTTCTCCTTCCTCCTCTTTCTCCTTCTTCCTGTTGCTGCCGCTTATCCTTCTCCAACTTCTCCTCTTCCTCCTCCTCCTTTACCTTCCTTCTTTTCCTTCCTCCATCCTTCCTCTACCTCCTCCCCTTGTTGCTGTTACTACCCTTTGACCTCCTCCTCTCCTCCTTCCTCCCTCACCTCCAAGACAGGTTAAACAAGTTTTCTGATATAGTTAGTAGTGGTCCTGGTGGTGTTCTGAGGAAACACTCAAAAATAATCGTGTTCATTCTGATGCAAAGTGTGGCGGCGTCTGAGGAGTTAACCCGCTAGTTCTCTGATACGAGTATGGTGGCGATTGTCTGGGTCTTATTCTGTTGCTGCTCTCCCACACACACCTGTCTTACACCTGCCCTTGCACATCTGTCCTTCACACCTGTTCCTTACATCTGTCTTACCTGTCCTCCTGCACCTGTCACTACACCTGTCCTTCACTTACCTCTGTTCCATAAGCT